>NW_027365088.1:0-140475 GCF_046119375.1 Phyllobates terribilis | reverse complement strand
ATCATGCTAAGAGGAGCAGGAAAAAGCAAAAAATTTCAGAATTGCAACTTGCAATGCGCAGAAATTACTGTTTGTGCATTTACAATATTCATTGATTTTTGCCATTGAAAAACGTCCAGAAATGATTGAAGCTACTGACTGAATGAAAGGAGCTGGCATCTCACTCTCTTTGAATCTACTTTATCATGCTAAGAGGAGCAGGAAAAAGCAAAAAATTTCAGAATTGCACCTTGCAATGCGGAGAAATTACTGTTTGTGCATTTACAATATTCATTGATTTTTGCCATTGAAAAACATCATGTTATTCATATACCAGAAATGATTGAAGATACTGACTGAATGAAAGGAGCTGGCATCTCACTCTCTTTGAATCTTCTTTATCATGCTAAGAGGAGCAGGAAAAAGCAAAAAATTTCAGAATTGCACCTTGCAATGCGGAGAAATTACTGTTTGTGCATTTACAATATTCATTGATTTTTGCCATTGAAAAACGTCCAGAAATGATTGAAGCTACTGACTGAATGAAAGGAACTGGCATCTCACTCTCTTTGAATCTTCTTTATCATGCTAAGAGGAGCAGGAAAAAGCAAAAAATTTCAGAATTGCACCTTGCAATGCGGAGAAATTACTGTTTGTGCATTTACAAAATTCATTGATTTTTGCCATTGAAAAACATCATGTTATTCATATACCAGAAATGTTTGAAGCTACTGACTGAATGAAAGGAGCTGACATCTCACTCTCTTTGAATCTTCTTTATCATGCTAAGAGGAGCAGGAAAAAGCAAAAAATTTCAGAATTGCACCTTGCAATGCGGAGAAATTACTGTTTGTGCATTTACAATATTCATTGATTTTTGCCATTGAAAAACATCCAGAAATGATTGAAGCTACTGACTGAATGAAAGGAGCTGGCATCTCACTCTCTTTGAATCTTCTTTATCATGCTAAGAGGAGCAGGAAAAAGCAAAAAATTTCAGAATTGCACCTTGCAATGCGGAGAAATTACTGTTTGTGCATTTACAATATTCATTGATTTTTGCCATTGAAAAACATCATGTTATTCATATACTAGAAATGTTTGAAGCTACTGACTGAATGAAAGGAGCTGGCATCTCACTCTCTTTGAATCTTCTTTATCATGCTAAGAGGAGCAGGAAAAAGCAAAAAATTTCAGAATTGCACCTTGCAATGCGGAGAAATTACTGTTTGTGCATTTACAATATTCATTGATTTTTGCCATTGAAAAACATCATGTTATTCATATACCAGAAATGTTTGAAGCTACTGACTGAATGAAAGGAGCTGGCATCTCACTCTCTTTGAATCTTCTTTATCATGCTAAGAGGAGCAGGAAAAAGCAAAAAATTTCAGAATTGCACCTTGCAATGTGGAGAAATTACTGTTTGTGCATTTACAATATTCATTGATTTTTACCATTGAAAAAGGTCCAGAAATGATTGAAGCTACTGACTGAATGAAAGTAGCTGGCATCTCACTCTCTTTGAATCTTCTTTATCATGCTAAGAGGAGCAGGAAAAAGCAAAAAATTTCAGACTTGCACCTTGCAATGCGGAGAAATTACTGTTTGTGCATTTACAATATTCATTGATTTTTGCCATTGAAAAACATCATGTTATTCATATACCAGAAATGTTTGAAGCTACTGACTGAATGAAAGGAGCTGGCATCTCACTCTCTTTGAATCTTCTTTATCATGCTAAGAGGAGCAGGAAAAAGCAAAAAATTTCAGAATCGCACCTTGCAATGCGGAGAAATTACTGTTTGTGCATTTACAATTTTCATTGATTTTTGCCATTGAAAAACGTCCAGAAATGATTGAAGGTACTGACTGAATGAAAGGAGCTGGCATCTCACTCTCTTTGAATCTTCTTTATCATGCTAAGAGGAGCAGGAAAAAGCAAAAAATTTCAGAATTGCACCTTGCAATGCGGAGAAATTACTGTTTGTGCATTTACAATATTCATTGATTTTTGCCATTGAAAAACGTCCAGAAATGATTGAAGCTACTGACTGAATGAAAGGAGCTGGCATCTCACTCTCTTTGAATCTTCTTTATCATGCTAAGAGGAGCAGGAAAAAGCAAAAAATTTCAGAATTGCACCTTGCAATGCGGAGAAATTACAGTTTGTGCATTTACAATATTCATTGATTTTTGCCATTGAAAAACATCCAGAAATGATTGAAGCTACTGACTGAATGAAAGGAGCTGGCATCTCACTCTCTTTGAATCTTCTTTATCATGCTAAGAGGAGCAGGAAAAAGCAAAAAATTTCAGAATTGCACCTTGCAATGCGGAGAAATTACTGTTTGTGCATTTACAATATTCATTGATTTTTGCCATTGAAAAACATCATGTTATTCATATACCAGAAATGTTTGAAGCTACTGACTGAATGAAAGGAGCTGGCATCTCACTCTCTTTGAATCTTCTTTATCATGCTAAGAGGAGCAGGAAAAAGCAAAAAATTTCAGAATTGCACCTTGCAATGCGGAGAAATTACTGTTTGTGCATTTACAATATTCATTGATTTTTGCCATTGAAAAACATGTTATTCATATACCAGAAATGTTTGAAGCTACTGACTGAATGAAAGGAGCTGGCACCTCACTCTCTTTGAATCTTTATCATGCTAAGAGGAGCGAGAAAAAGCAAAAAATTTCAGAATTGCACCTTGCAATGCGGAGAAATTACTGTTTGTGCATTTACAATATTCATTGATTTTTGCCATTGAAAAACGTCCAGAAATGATTGAAGGTACTGACTGAATGAAAGGAGCTGGCATCTCACTCTCTTTGAATCTTCTTTATCATGCTAAGAGGAGCAGGAAAAAGCAAAAAATTTCAGAATTGCACCTTGCAATGCGGAGAAATTACTGTTTGTGCATTTACAATATTCATTGATTTTTGCCATTGAAAAACGTCCAGAAATGATTGAAGCTGCTGACTGAATGAAAGGAGCTGGCATCTCACTATCTTTGAATCTTCTTTATTATGCTAAGAGGAGCAGGAAAAAGCAAAAAATTTCAGAATTGCACCTTGCAATGCGGAGAAATTACAGTTTGTGCATTTACAATATTCATTGATTTTTGCCATTGAAAAACATCCAGAAATGATTGAAGCTACTGACTGAATGAAAGGAGCTGGCATCTCACTCTCTTTGAATCTTCTTTATCATGCTAAGAGGAGCAGGAAAAAGCAAAAAATTTCAGAATTGCACCTTGCAATGCGGAGAAATTACTGTTTGTGCATTTACAATATTCATTGATTTTTGCCATTGAAAAACATCATGTTATTCATATACCAGAAATGTTTGAAGCTACTGACTGAATGAAAGGAGCTGGCATCTCACTCTCTTTGAATCTTCTTTATCATGCTAAGAGGAGCAGGAAAAAGCAAAAAATTTCAGAATTGCACCTTGCAATGTGGAGAAATTACTGTTTGTGCATTTACAATATTCATTGATTTTTACCATTGAAAAACGTCCAGAAATGATTGAAGCTACTGACTGAATGAAAGTAGCTGGCATCTCACTCTCTTTGAATCTTCTTTATCATGCTAAGAGGAGCAGGATAAAGCAAAAAATTTCAGACTTGCACCTTGCAATGCGGAGAAATTACTGTTTGTGCATTTACAATATTCATTGATTTTTGCCATTGAAAAACATCATGTTATTCATATACCAGAAATGTTTGAAGCTACTGACTGAATGAAAGGAGCTGGCATCTCACTCTCTTTGAATCTTCTTTATCATGCTAAGAGGAGCAGGAAAAAGCAAAAAATTTCAGAATTGCACCTTGCAATGCGGAGAAATTACTGTTTGTGCATTTACAATATTCATTGATTTTTGCCATTGAAAAACGTCCAGAAATGATTGAAGCTACTGACTGAATGAAAGGAGCTGGCATCTCACTCTCTTTGAATCTTGTTTATCATGCTAAGAGGAGCAGGAAAAAGCAAAAAATTTCAGAATTGCACCTTGCAATGCGGAGAAATTACTGTTTGTGCATTTACAATATTCATTGATTTTTGCCATTGAAAAACATCCAGAAATGATTGAAGCTACTGACTGAATGAAAGGAGCTGGCATCTCACTCTCTTTGAATCTTCTTTATCATGCTAAGAGGAGCAGGAAAAAGCAAAAAATTTCAGAATTGCACCTTGCAATGCGGAGAAATTACTGTTTGTGCATTTACAATATTCATTGATTTTTGCCATTGAAAAACATCATGTTATTCATATACCAGAAATGTTTGAAGCTACTGACTGAATGAAAGGAGCTGGCATCTCACTCTCTTTGAATCTTCTTTATCATGCTAAGAGGAGCAGGAAAAAGCAAAAAATTTCAGAATTGCACCTTGCAATGTGGAGAAATTACTGTTTGTGCATTTACAATATTCATTGATTTTTACCATTAAAAAACGTCCAGAAATGATTGAAGCTACTGACTGAATGAAAGTAGCTGGCATCTCACTCTCTTTGAATCTTCTTTATCATGCTAAGAGGAGCAGGAAAAAGCAAAAAATTTCAGACTTGCACCTTGCAATGCGGAGAAATTACTGTTTGTGCATTTACAATATTCATTGATTTTTGCCATTGAAAAACATCATGTTATTCATATACCAGAAATGTTTGAAGCTACTGACTGAATGAAAGGAGCTGGCATCTCACTCTCTTTGAATCTTCTTTATCATGCTAAGAGGAGCAGGAAAAAGCAAAAAATTTCAGAATTGCACCTTGCAATGCGGAGAAATTACTGTTTGTGCATTTACAATATTCATTGATTTTTGCCATTGAAAAACGTCCAGAAATGATTGAAGCTACTGACTGAATGAAAGGAGCTGGCATCTCACTCTCTTTGAATCTTGTTTATCATGCTAAGAGGAGCAGGAAAAAGCAAAAAATTTCAGAATTGCACCTTGCAATGCGGAGAAATTACTGTTTGTGCATTTACAATATTCATTGATTTTTGCCATTGAAAAACATCCAGAAATGATTGAAGCTACTGACTGAATGAAAGGAGCTGGCATCTCACTCTCTTTGAATCTTCTTTATCATGCTAAGAGGAGCAGGAAAAAGCAAAAAAATTCAGAATTGCACCTTGCAATGCGGAGAAATTACTGTTTGTGCATTTACAAAATTCATTGATTTTTGCCATTGAAAAACATCATGTTATTCATATACCAGAAATGTTTGAAGCTACTGACTGAATGAAAGGAGCTGACATCTCACTCTCTTTGAATCTTCTTTATCATGCTAAGAGGAGCAGGAAAAAGCAAAAAATTTCAGAATTGCACCTTGCAATGCGGAGAAATTACTGTTTGTGCATTTACAATATTCATTGATTTTTGCCATTGAAAAACATCCAGAAATGATTGAAGCTACTGACTGAATGAAAGGAGCTGGCATCTCACTCTCTTTGAATCTTCTTTATCATGCTAAGAGGAGCAGGAAAAAGCAAAAAATTTCAGAATTGCACCTTGCAATGCGGAGAAATTACTGTTTGTGCATTTACAATATTCATTGATTTTTGCCATTGAAAAACATCATGTTATTCATGTACCAGAAATGTTTGAAGCTACTGACTGAATGAAAGGAGCTGGCATCTCACTCTCTTTGAATCTTCTTTATCATGCTAAGAGGAGCAGGAAAAAGCAAAAAATTTCAGAATTGCACCTTGCAATGCGGAGAAATTACTGTTTGTGCATTTACAATATTCATTGATTTTTGCCATTGAAAAACATCATGTTATTCATATACCAGAAATGTTTGAAGCTACTGACTGAATGAAAGGAGCTGGCATCTCACTCTCTTTGAATCTTCTTTATCATGCTAAGAGGAGCAGGAAAAAGCAAAAAATTTCAGAATTGCACCTTGCAATGTGGAGAAATTACTGTTTGTGCATTTACAATATTCATTGATTTTTACCATTGAAAAAGGTCCAGAAATGATTGAAGCTACTGACTGAATGAAAGTAGCTGGCATCTCACTCTCTTTGAATCTTCTTTATCATGCTAAGAGGAGCAGGAAAAAGCAAAAAATTTCAGACTTGCACCTTGCAATGCGGAGAAATTACTGTTTGTGCATTTACAATATTCATTGATTTTTGCCATTGAAAAACATCATGTTATTCATATACCAGAAATGTTTGAAGCTACTGACTGAATGAAAGGAGCTGGCACCTCACTCTCTTTGAATCTTTATCATGCTAAGAGGAGCGGGAAAAAGCAAAAAATTTCAGAATTGCACCTTGCAATGCGGAGAAATTACTGTTTGTGCATTTACAATATTCATTGATTTTTGCCATTGAAAAACGTCCAGAAATGATTGAAGGTACTGACTGAATGAAAGGAGCTGGCATCTCACTCTCTTTGAATCTTCTTTATCATGCTAAGAGGAGCAGGAAAAAGCAAAAAATTTCAGAATTGCACCTTGCAATGCGGAGAAATTACTGTTTGTGCATTTACAATATTCATTGATTTTTTCCATTGAAAAACGTCCAGAAATGATTGAAGCTACTGACTGAATGAAAGGAGCTGGCATCTCACTCTCTTTGAATCTTCTTTATTATGCTAAGAGGAGCAGGAAAAAGCAAAAAATTTCAGAATTGCACCTTGCAATGCGGAGAAATTACAGTTTGTGCATTTACAATATTCATTGATTTTTGCCATTGAAAAACATCCAGAAATGATTGAAGCTACTGACTGAATGAAAGGAGCTGGCATCTCACTCTCTTTGAATCTTCTTTATCATGCTAAGAGGAGCAGGAAAAAGCAAAAAATTTCAGAATTGCACCTTGCAATGCGGAGAAATTACTGTTTGTGCATTTACAATATTCATTGATTTTAGCCATTGAAAAACATCATGTTATTCATATACCAGAAATGTTTGAAGCTACTGACTGAATGAAAGGAGCTGGCATCTCACTCTCTTTGAATCTTCTTTATCATGCTAAGAGGAGCAGGAAAAAGCAAAAAATTTCAGAATTGCACCTTGCAATGTGGAGAAATTACTGTTTGTGCATTTACAATATTCATTGATTTTTACCATTGAAAAACGTCCAGAAATGATTGAAGCTACTGACTGAATGAAAGTAGCTGGCATCTCACTCTCTTTGAATCTTCTTTATCATGCTAAGAGGAGCAAGAAAAAGCAAAAAATTTCAGACTTGCACCTTGCAATGCGGAGAAATTACTGTTTGTGCATTTACAATATTCATTGATTTTTGCCATTGAAAAACATCATGTTATTCATATACCAGAAATGTTTGAAGCTACTGACTGAATGAAAGGAGCTGGCATCTCACTCTCTTTGAATCTTCTTTATCATGCTAAGAGGAGCAGGAAAAAGCAAAAAATTTCAGAATTGCACCTTGCAATGCGGAGAAATTACTGTTTGTGCATTTACAATATTCATTGATTTTTGCCATTGAAAAACGTCCAGAAATGATTGAAGCTACTGACTGAATGAAAGGTGCTGGCATCTCACTCTCTTTGAATCTTGTTTATCATGCTAAGAGGAGCAGGAAAAAGCAAAAAATTTCAGAATTGCACCTTGCAATGCGGAGAAATTACTGTTTGTGCATTTACAATATTCATTGATTTTTGCCATTGAAAAACATCCAGAAATGATTGAAGCTACTGACTGAATGAAAGGAGCTGGCATCTCACTCTCTTTGAATCTTCTTTATCATGCTAAGAGGAGCAGGAAAAAGCAAAAAATTTCAGAATTGCACCTTGCAATGCGGAGAAATTACTGTTTGTGCATTTACAATATTCATTGATTTTTGCCATTGAAAAACATCATGTTATTCATATACCAGAAATGTTTGAAGCTACTGACTGAATGAAAGGAGCTGGCATCTCACTCTCTTTGAATCTTCTTTATCATGCTAAGAGGAGCAGGAAAAAGCAAAAAATTTCAGAATTGCACCTTGCAATGTGGAGAAATTACTGTTTGTGCATTTACAATATTCATTGATTTTTACCATTGAAAAACGTCCAGAAATGATTGAAGCTACTGACTGAATGAAAGTAGCTGGCATCTCACTCTCTTTGAATCTTCTTTATCATGCTAAGAGGAGCAGGAAAAAGCAAAAAATTTCAGACTTGCACCTTGCAATGCGGAGAAATTACTGTTTGTGCATTTACAATATTCATTGATTTTTGCCATTGAAAAACATCATGTTATTCATATACCAGAAATGTTTGAAGCTACTGACTGAATGAAAGGAGCTGGCATCTCACTCTCTTTGAATCTTCTTTATCATGCTAAGAGGAGCAGGAAAAAGCAAAAAATTTCAGAATTGCACCTTGCAATGCGGAGAAATTACTGTTTGTGCATTTACAATATTCATTGATTTTTGCCATTGAAAAACGTCCAGAAATGATTGAAGCTACTGACTGAATGAAAGGAGCTGGCATCTCACTCTCTTTGAATCTTGTTTATCATGCTAAGAGGAGCAGGAAAAAGCAAAAAATTTCAGAATTGCACCTTGCAATGCGGAGAAATTACTGTTTGTGCATTTACAATATTCATTGATTTTTGCCATTGAAAAACATCCAGAAATGATTGAAGCTACTGACTGAATGAAAGGAGCTGGCATCTCACTCTCTTTGAATCTTCTTTATCATGCTAAGAGGAGCAGGAAAAAGCAAAAAATTTCAGAATTGCACCTTGCAATGCGGAGAAATTACTGTTTGTGCATTTACAATATTCATTGATTTTTGCCATTGAAAAACATCATGTTATTCATATACCAGAAATGTTTGAAGCTACTGACTGAATGAAAGGAGCTGGCATCTCACTCTCTTTGAATCTTCTTTATCATGCTAAGAGGAGCAGGAAAAAGCAAAAAATTTCAGAATTGCACCTTGCAATGTGGAGAAATTACTGTTTGTGCATTTACAATATTCATTGATTTTTACCATTGAAAAACGTCCAGAAATGATTGAAGCTACTGACTGAATGAAAGTAGCTGGCATCTCACTCTCTTTGAATCTTCTTTATCATGCTAAGAGGAGCAGGAAAAAGCAAAAAATTTCAGAATTGCACCTTGCAATGCGGAGAAATTACTGTTTGTGCATTTACAATATTCATTGATTTTTGCCATTGAAAAACATCATGTTATTCATATACCAGAAATGTTTGAAGCTACTGACTGAATGAAAGGAGCTGGCATCTCACTCTCTTTGAATCTTCTTTATCATGCTAAGAGGAGCAGGAAAAAGCAAAAAATTTCAGAATTGCACCTTGCAATGTGGAGAAATTACTGTTTGTGCATTTACAATATTCATTGATTTTTACCATTGAAAAACGTCCAGAAATGATTGAAGCTACTGACTGAATGAAAGTAGCTGGCATCTCACTCTCTTTGAATCTTCTTTATCATGCTAAGAGGAGCAGGAAAAAGCAAAAAATTTCAGACTTGCACCTTGCAATGCGGAGAAATTACTGTTTGTGCATTTACAATATTCATTGATTTTTGCCATTGAAAAACATCATGTTATTCATATACCAGAAATGTTTGAAGCTACTGACTGAATGAAAGGAGCTGGCATCTCACTCTCTTTGAATCTTCTTTATCATGCTAAGAGGAGCAGGAAAAAGCAAAAAATTTCAGAATTGCACCTTGCAATGCGGAGAAATTACTGTTTGTGCATTTACAATATTCATTGATTTTTGCCATTGAAAAACGTCCAGAAATGATTGAAGCTACTGACTGAATGAAAGGAGCTGGCATCTCACTCTCTTTGAATCTTGTTTATCATGCTAAGAGGAGCAGGAAAAAGCAAAAAATTTCAGAATTGCACCTTGCAATGCGGAGAAATTACTGTTTGTGCATTTACAATATTCATTGATTTTTGCCATTGAAAAACATCCAGAAATGATTGAAGCTACTGACTGAATGAAAGGAGCTGGCATCTCACTCTCTTTGAATCTTCTTTATCATGCTAAGAGGAGCAGGAAAAAGCAAAAAATTTCAGAATTGCACCTTGCAATGCGGAGAAATTACTGTTTGTGCATTTACAATATTCATTGATTTTTGCCATTGAAAAACATCATGTTATTCATATACCAGAAATGTTTGAAGCTACTGACTGAATGAAAGGAGCTGGCATCTCACTCTCTTTGAATCTTCTTTATCATGCTAAGAGGAGCAGGAAAAAGCAAAAAATTTCAGAATTGCACCTTGCAATGTGGAGAAATTACTGTTTGTGCATTTACAATATTCATTGATTTTTACCATTGAAAAACGTCCAGAAATGATTGAAGCTACTGACTGAATGAAAGTAGCTGGCATCTCACTCTCTTTGAATCTTCTTTATCATGCTAAGAGGAGCAGGAAAAAGCAAAAAATTTCAGACTTGCACCTTGCAATGCGGAGAAATTACTGTTTGTGCATTTACAATATTCATTGATTTTTGCCATTGAAAAACATCATGTTATTCATATACCAGAAATGTTTGAAGCTACTGACTGAATGAAAGGAGCTGGCATCTCACTCTCTTTGAATCTTCTTTATCATGCTAAGAGGAGCAGGAAAAAGCAAAAAATTTCAGAATTGCACCTTGCAATGCGGAGAAATTACTGTTTGTGCATTTACAATATTCATTGATTTTTGCCATTGAAAAACGTCCAGAAATGATTGAAGCTACTGACTGAATGAAAGGAGCTGGCATCTCACTCTCTTTGAATCTTGTTTATCATGCTAAGAGGAGCAGGAAAAAGCAAAAAATTTCAGAATTGCACCTTGCAATGCGGAGAAATTACTGTTTGTGCATTTACAATATTCATTGATTTTTGCCATTGAAAAACATCCAGAAATGATTGAAGCTACTGACTGAATGAAAGGAGCTGGCATCTCACTCTCTTTGAATCTTCTTTATCATGCTAAGAGGAGCAGGAAAAAGCAAAAAATTTCAGAATTGCACCTTGCAATGCGGAGAAATTACTGTTTGTGCATTTACAAAATTCATTGATTTTTGCCATTGAAAAACATCATGTTATTCATATACCAGAAATGTTTGAAGCTACTGACTGAATGAAAGGAGCTGACATCTCACTCTCTTTGAATCTTCTTTATCATGCTAAGAGGAGCAGGAAAAAGCAAAAAATTTCAGAATTGCACCTTGCAATGCGGAGAAATTACTGTTTGTGCATTTACAATATTCATTGATTTTTGCCATTGAAAAACATCCAGAAATGATTGAAGCTACTGACTGAATGAAAGGAGCTGGCATCTCACTCTCTTTGAATCTTCTTTATCATGCTAAGAGGAGCAGGAAAAAGCAAAAAATTTCAGAATTGCACCTTGCAATGCGGAGAAATTACTGTTTGTGCATTTACAATATTCATTGATTTTTGCCATTGAAAAACATCATGTTATTCATGTACCAGAAATGTTTAAAGCTACTGACTGAATGAAAGGAGCTGGCATCTCACTCTCTTTGAATCTTCTTTATCATGCTAAGAGGAGCAGGAAAAAGCAAAAAATTTCAGAATTGCACCTTGCAATGCGGAGAAATTACTGTTTGTGCATTTACAATATTCATTGATTTTTGCCATTGAAAAACATCATGTTATTCATATACCAGAAATGTTTGAAGCTACTGACTGAATGAAAGGAGCTGGCATCTCACTCTCTTTGAATCTTCTTTATCATGCTAAGAGGAGCAGGAAAAAGCAAAAAATTTCAGAATTGCACCTTGCAATGTGGAGAAATTACTGTTTGTGCATTTACAATATTCATTGATTTTCACCATTGAAAAAGGTCCAGAAATGATTGAAGCTACTGACTGAATGAAAGTAGCTGGCATCTCACTCTCTTTGAATCTTCTTTATCATGCTAAGAGGAGCAGGAAAAAGCAAAAAATTTCAGACTTGCACCTTGCAATGCGGAGAAATTACTGTTTGTGCATTTACAATATTCATTGATTTTTGCCATTGAAAAACATCATGTTATTCATATACCAGAAATGTTTGAAGCTACTGACTGAATGAAAGGAGCTGGCATCTCACTCTCTTTGAATCTTCTTTATCATGCTAAGAGGAGCAGGAAAAAGCAAAAAATTTCAGAATCGCACCTTGCAATGCGGAGAAATTACTGTTTGTGCATTTACAATTTTCATTGATTTTTGCCATTGAAAAACGTCCAGAAATGATTGAAGGTACTGACTGAATGAAAGGAGCTGGCATCTCACTCTCTTTGAATCTTCTTTATCATGCTAAGAGGAGCAGGAAAAAGCAAAAAATTTCAGAATTGCACCTTGCAATGCGGAGAAATTACTGTTTGTGCATTTACAATATTCATTGATTTTTGCCATTGAAAAACGTCCAGAAATGATTGAAGCTACTGACTGAATGAAAGGAGCTGGCATCTCACTCTCTTTGAATCTTCTTTATCATGCTAAGAGGAGCAGGAAAAAGCAAAAAATTTCAGAATTGCACCTTGCAATGCGGAGAAATTACAGTTTGTGCATTTACAATATTCATTGATTTTTGCCATTGAAAAACATCCAGAAATGATTGAAGCTACTGACTGAATGAAAGGAGCTGGCATCTCACTCTCTTTGAATCTTCTTTATCATGCTAAGAGGAGCAGGAAAAAGCAAAAAATTTCAGAATTGCACCTTGCAATGCGGAGAAATTACTGTTTGTGCATTTACAATATTCATTGATTTTTGCCATTGAAAAACATCATGTTATTCATATACCAGAAATGTTTGAAGCTACTGACTGAATGAAAGGAGCTGGCATCTCACTCTCTTTGAATCTTCTTTATCATGCTAAGAGGAGCAGGAAAAAGCAAAAAATTTCAGAATTGCACCTTGCAATGCGGAGAAATTACTGTTTGTGCATTTACAATATTCATTGATTTTTGCCATTGAAAAACATGTTATTCATATACCAGAAATGTTTGAAGCTACTGACTGAATGAAAGGAGCTGGCACCTCACTCTCTTTGAATCTTTATCATGCTAAGAGGAGCGGGAAAAAGCAAAAAATTTCAGAATTGCACCTTGCAATGCGGAGAAATTACTGTTTGTGCATTTACAATATTCATTGATTTTTGCCATTGAAAAACGTCCAGAAATGATTGAAGGTACTGACTGAATGAAAGGAGCTGGCATCTCACTCTCTTTGAATCTTCTTTATCATGCTAAGAGGAGCAGGAAAAAGCAAAAAATTTCAGAATTGCACCTTGCAATGCGGAGAAATTACTGTTTGTGCATTTACAATATTCATTGATTTTTGCCATTGAAAAACGTCCAGAAATGATTGAAGCTACTGACTGAATGAAAGGAGCTGGCATCTCACTCTCTTTGTATCTTCTTTATCATGCTAAGAGGAGCAGGAAAAAGCAAAAAATTTCAGAATTGCACCTTGCAATGCGGAGAAATTACTGTTTGTGCATTTACAATATTCATTGATTTTTGCCATTGAAAAACATCATGTTATTCATATACCAGAAATGTTTGAAGCTACTGACTGAATGAAAGGAGCTGGCATCTCACTCTCTTTGAATCTTCTTTATCATGCTAAGAGGAGCAGGAAAAAGCAAAAAATTTCAGAATTGCACCTTGCAATGTGGAGAAATTACTGTTTGTGCATTTACAATATTCATTGATTTTTACCATTGAAAAACATCCAGAAATGATTGAAGCTACTGACTGAATGAAAGTAGCTGGCATCTCACTCTCTTTGAATCTTCTTTATCATGCTAAGAGGAGCAGGAAAAAGCAAAAAATTTCAGACTTGCACCTTGCAATGCGGAGAAATTACTGTTTGTGCATTTACAATATTCATTGATTTTTGCCATTGAAAAACATCATGTTATTCATATACCAGAAATGTTTGAAGCTACTGACTGAATGAAAGGAGCTGGCATCTCACTCTCTTTGAATCTTCTTTATCATGCTAAGAGGAGCAGGAAAAAGCAAAAAATTTCAGAATTGCACCTTGCAATGCGGAGAAATTACTGTTTGTGCATTTACAATATTCATTGATTTTTGCCATTGAAAAACGTCCAGAAATGATTGAAGCTACTGACTGAATGAAAGGAGCTGGCATCTCACTCTCTTTGAATCTTGTTTATCATGCTAAGAGGAGCAGGAAAAAGCAAAAAATTTCAGAATTGCACCTTGCAATGCGGAGAAATTACTGTTTGTGCATTTACAATATTCATTGATTTTTGCCATTGAAAAACATCCAGAAATGATTGAAGCTACTGACTGAATGAAAGGAGCTGGCATCTCACTCTCTTTGAATCTTCTTTATCATGCTAAGAGGAGCAGGAAAAAGCAAAAAATTTCAGAATTGCACCTTGCAATGCGGAGAAATTACTGTTTGTGCATTTACAATATTCATTGATTTTTGCCATTGAAAAACATCATGTTATTCATATACCAGAAATGTTTGAAGCTACTGACTGAATGAAAGGAGCTGGCATCTCACTCTCTTTGAATCTTCTTTATCATGCTAAGAGGAGCAGGAAAAAGCAAAAAATTTCAGAATTGCACCTTGCAATGTGGAGAAATTACTGTTTGTGCATTTACAATATTCATTGATTTTTACCATTGAAAAACGTCCAGAAATGATTGAAGCTACTGACTGAATGAAAGTAGCTGGCATCTCACTCTCTTTGAATCTTCTTTATCATGCTAAGAGGAGCAGGAAAAAGCAAAAAATTTCAGACTTGCACCTTGCAATGCGGAGAAATTACTGTTTGTGCATTTACAATATTCATTGATTTTTGCCATTGAAAAACATCATGTTATTCATATACCAGAAATGTTTGAAGCTACTGACTGAATGAAAGGAGCTGGCATCTCACTCTCTTTGAATCTTCTTTATCATGCTAAGAGGAGCAGGAAAAAGCAAAAAATTTCAGAATTGCACCTTGCAATGCGGAGAAATTACTGTTTGTGCATTTACAATATTCATTGATTTTTGCCATTGAAAAACGTCCAGAAATGATTGAAGCTACTGACTGAATGAAAGGAGCTGGCATCTCACTCTCTTTGAATCTTGTTTATCATGCTAAGAGGAGCAGGAAAAAGCAAAAAATTTCAGAACTGCACCTTGCAATGCGGAGAAATTACTGTTTGTGCATTTACAATATTCATTGATTTTTGCCATTGAAAAACATCCAGAAATGATTGAAGCTACTGACTGAATGAAAGGAGCTGGCATCTCACTCTCTTTGAATCTTCTTTATCATGCTAAGAGGAGCAGGAAAAAGCAAAAAATTTCAGAATTGCACCTTGCAATGCGGAGAAATTACTGTTTGTGCATTTACAATATTCATTGATTTTTGCCATTGAAAAACATCATGTTATTCATATACCAGAAATGTTTGAAGCTACTGACTGAATGAAAGGAGCTGGCATCTCACTCTCTTTGAATCTTCTTTATCATGCTAAGAGGAGCAGGAAAAAGCAAAAAATTTCATAATTGCACCTTGCAATGCGGAGAAATTACTGTTTGTGCATTTACAATATTCATTGATTTTTGCCATTGAAAAACGTCCAGAAATGATTGAAGCTACTGACTGAATGAAAGGAGCTGGCATCTCACTCTCTTTGAATCATGTTTATCATGCTAAGAGGAGCAGGAAAAAGCAAAAAATTTCAGAATTGCACCTTGCAATGCGGAGAAATTACTGTTTGTGCATTTACAATATTCATTGATTTTTGCCATTGAAAAACGTCCAGAAATTATTGAAGCTACTGACTGAATGAAAGGAGCTGGCATCTCACTCTCTTTGAATCTTCTTTATCATGCTAAGAGGAGCAGGAAAAAGCAAAAAATTTCAGAATTGCACCTTGCAATGCGGAGAAATTACTGTTTGTGCATTTACAATATTCATTGATTTTTGCCATTGAAAAACATCATGTTATTCATATACCAGAAATGATTGAAGCTACTGACTGAATGAAAGGAGCTGGCATCTCACTCTCTTTGAATCTTCTTTATCATGCTAAGAGGAGCAGGAAAAAGTAAAAAATTTCAGAATTGCACTATGCAATGCGGAGAAATTACTGTTTGTGCATTTATAATATTCAATGATTTTTGCCATTGAAAAACGTCCAGAAATGATTGAAGCTACTGACTGAACGAAAGGAGCTGGCATCTCACTCTCTTTGAATCTTCTTTATCATGCTAAGAGGAGCAGGAAAAAGCAAAAAATTTCAGAATTGCACCTTGCAATGCGGAGAAATTACTGTTTGTGCATTTACAATATTCATTGATTTTTGCCATTGAAAAACATCATGTTATTCATATACCAGAAATGTTTGAAGCTACTGACTGAATGAAAGGAGCTGGCATCTCACTCTCTTTGAATCTTCTTTATCATGCTAAGAGGAGCAGGAAAAAGCAAAAAATTTCAGAATTGCAACTTGCAATGCGGAGAAATTACTGTTTGTGCATTTACAATATTCATTGATTTTTGCCATTGAAAAACGTCCAGAAATGATTGAAGCTACTGACTGAATGAAAGGAGCTGGCATCTCACTCTCTTTGAATCTTCTTTATCATGCTAAGAGGAGCAGGTAAAAGCAAAAAATTTCAGAATTGCACCTTGCAATGCGGAGAAATTACTGTTTGTGCATTTACAATATTCATTGATTTTTGCCATTGAAAAACGTCCAGAAATGTTTGAAGCTACTGACTGAATGAAAGGAGCTGGCATCTCACTCTCTTTGAATCTTGTTTATCATGCTAAGAGGAGCAGGAAAAAGCAAAAAATTTCAGAATTGCACCTTGCAATGCGGAGAAATTACTGTTTGTGCATTTGCAATATTCATTGATTTTTGCCATTGAAAAACGTCCAGAAATGATTGAAGCTACTGACTGAATGAAAGGAGCTGGCATCTCACTCTCTTTGAATCTTCTTTATCATGCTAAGAGGAGCAGGAAAAAGCAAAAAATTTCAGAATTGCACCTTGCAATGCGGAGAAATTACTGTTTGTGCATTTACAATATACATTGATTTTTGCCATTGAAAAACATCATGTTATTCATATACCAGAAATGATTGAAGCTACTGACTGAATGAAAGGAGCTGGCATCTCACTCTCTTTGAATCTTCTTTATCATGCTAAGAGGAGCAGGAAAAAGCAAAAAATTTCACAATTGCACCTTGCAATGCGGAGAAATTACTGTTTGTGCATTTACAATATTCATTGATTTTTACCATTGAAAAACGTCCAGAAATGATTGAGGCTACTGACTGAACGAAAGGAGCTGGCATCTCACTCTCTTTGAATCTTCTTTAACATGCTAAGAGGAGCAGGAAAAAGCAAAAAATTTCAGAATTGCACCTTGCAATGCGGAGAAATTACTGTTTGTGCATTTACAATATTCATTGATTTTTGCCATTGAAAAACATCATGTTATTCATATACCAGAAATGTTTGAAGCTACTGACTGAATGAAAGGAGCTGGCATCTCACTCTCTTTGAATCTTCTTTATCATGCTAAGAGGAGCAGGAAAAAACAAAAAATTTCAGAATTGCACCTTGCAATGCGGAGAAATTACTGTTTGTGCATTTACAATATTCATTGATTTTTGCCATTGAAAAACATCATGTTATTCATATACCAGAAATGATTGAAGCTACTGACTGAATGAAAGGAGCTGGCATCTCACTCTCTTTGAATCTTCTTTATCATGCTAAGAGGAGCAGGAAAAAGTAAAAAATTTCAGAATTGCACCTTGCAATGCGGAGAAATTACTGTTTGTGCATTTACAATATTCAATGATTTTTGCCATTGAAAAAAGTCCAGAAATGATTGAAGCTACTGACTCAATGAAAGGAGCTGGCATCTCACTCTCTTTGAATCTTCTTTATCATGCTAAGAGGAGCAGGAAAAAGCAAAAAATTTCAGAATTGCACCTTGCAATGCGGAGAAATTACTGTTTGTGCATTTACAATATTCATTGATTTTTGCCATTGAAAAACATCATGTTATTCATATACCAGAAATGTTTGAAGCTACTGACTGAATGAAAGGAGCTGGCATCTCACTCTCTTTGAATCTTCTTTATCATGCTAAGAGGAGCAGGAAAAAGCAAAAAATTTCAGAATTGCACCTTGCAATGCGGAGAAATTACTGTTTGTGCATTTACAATATTCATTGATTTTTGCCATTGAAAAACATCATGTTATTCATATACCAGAAATGTTTGAAGCTACTGACTGAATGAAAGGAGCTGGCATCTCACTCTCTTTGAATCTTCTTTATCATGCTAAGAGGAGCAGGAAAAAGCAAAAAATTTCAGAATTGCACCTTGCAATGCGGAGAAATTACTGTTTGTGCATTTACAATATTCATTGATTTTTGCCATTGAAAAACGTCCAGAAATGATTGAAGCTACTGACTGAATGAAAGGAGCTGGCATCTCACTCTCTTTGAATCTTCTTTATCATGCTAAGAGGAGCAGGAAAAAGCAAAAAATTTCAGAATTTCACCTTACAATGCGGAGAAATTACAGTTTGTGCATTTACAATATTCATTGATTTTTGCCATTGAAAAACGTCCAGAAATGATTGAAGCTACTGACTGAATGAAAGGAGCTGGCATCTCACTCTCTTTGAATCTTCTTTATCATGCTAAGAGGAGCAGGAAAAAGCAAAAAATTTCATAATTGCACCTTGCAATGCGGAGAAATTACTGTTTGTGCATTTACAATATTCATTGATTTTTGCCATTGAAAAACGTCCAGAAATGATTGAAGCTACTGACTGAATGAAAGGAGCTGGCATCTCACTCTCTTTGAATCATGTTTATCATGCTAAGAGGAGCAGGAAAAAGCAAAAAATTTCAGAATTGCACCTTGCAATGCGGAGAAATTACTGTTTGTGCATTTACAATATTCATTGATTTTTGCCATTGAAAAACGTCCAGAAATTATTGAAGCTACTGACTGAATGAAAGGAGCTGGCATCTCACTCTCTTTGAATCTTCTTTATCATGCTAAGAGGAGCAGGAAAAAGCAAAAAATTTCAGAATTGCACCTTGCAATGCGGAGAAATTACTGTTTGTGCATTTACAATATTCATTGATTTTTGCCATTGAAAAACATCATGTTATTCATATACCAGAAATGATTGAAGCTACTGACTGAATGAAAGGAGCTGGCATCTCACTCTCTTTGAATCTTCTTTATCATGCTAAGAGGAGCAGGAAAAAGTAAAAAATTTCAGAATTGCACTATGCAATGCGGAGAAATTACTGTTTGTGCATTTATAATATTCAATGATTTTTGCCATTGAAAAACGTCCAGAAATGATTGAAGCTACTGACTGAACGAAAGGAGCTGGCATCTCACTCTCTTTGAATCTTCTTTATCATGCTAAGAGGAGCAGGAAAAAGCAAAAAATTTCAGAATTGCACCTTGCAATGCGGAGAAATTACTGTTTGTGCATTTACAATATTCATTGATTTTTGCCATTGAAAAACATCATGTTATTCATATACCAGAAATGTTTGAAGCTACTGACTGAATGAAAGGAGCTGGCATCTCACTCTCTTTGAATCTTCTTTATCATGCTAAGAGGAGCAGGAAAAAGCAAAAAATTTCAGAATTGCAACTTGCAATGCGGAGAAATTACTGTTTGTGCATTTACAATATTCATTGATTTTTGCCATTGAAAAACGTCCAGAAATGATTGAAGCTACTGACTGAATGAAAGGAGCTGGCATCTCACTCTCTTTGAATCTTCTTTATCATGCTAAGAGGAGCAGGTAAAAGCAAAAAATTTCAGAATTGCACCTTGCAATGCGGAGAAATTACTGTTTGTGCATTTACAATATTCATTGATTTTTGCCATTGAAAAACGTCCAGAAATGTTTGAAGCTACTGACTGAATGAAAGGAGCTGGCATCTCACTCTCTTTGAATCTTGTTTATCATGCTAAGAGGAGCAGGAAAAAGCAAAAAATTTCAGAATTGCACCTTGCAATGCGGAGAAATTACTGTTTGTGCATTTGCAATATTCATTGATTTTTGCCATTGAAAAACGTCCAGAAATGATTGAAGCTACTGACTGAATGAAAGGAGCTGGCATCTCACTCTCTTTGAATCTTCTTTATCATGCTAAGAGGAGCAGGAAAAAGCAAAAAATTTCAGAATTGCACCTTACAATGCGGAGAAATTACTGTTTGTGCATTTACAATATTCATTGATTTTTGCCATTGAAAAACATCATGTTATTCATATACCAGAAATGATTGAAGCTACTGACTGAATGAAAGGAGCTGGCATCTCACTCTCTTTGAATCTTCTTTATCATGCTAAGAGGAGCAGGAAAAAGCAAAAAATTTCAGAATTGCACCTTGCAATGCGGAGAAATTACTGTTTGTGCATTTACAATATTCATTGATTTTTGCCATTGAAAAACATCATGTTATTCATATACCAGAAATGTTTGAAGCTACTGACTGAATGAAAGGAGCTGGCATCTCACTCTCTTTGAATCTTCTTTATCATGCTAAGAGGAGCAGGAAAAAGCAAAAAATTTCACAATTGCACCTTGCAATGCGGAGAAATTACTGTTTGTGCATTTACAATATTCATTGATTTTTACCATTGAAAAACGTCCAGAAATGTTTGAGGCTACTGACTGAACGAAAGGAGCTGGCATCTCACTCTCTTTGAATCTTCTTTAACATGCTAAGAGGAGCAGGAAAAAGCAAAAAATTTCAGAATTGCACCTTGCAATGCGGAGAAATTACTGTTTGTGCATTTACAATATTCATTGATTTTTGCCATTGAAAAACATCATGTTATTCATATACCAGAAATGTTTGAAGCTACTGACTGAATGAAAGGAGCTGGCATCTCACTCTCTTTGAATCTTCTTTATCATGCTAAGAGGAGCAGGAAAAAACAAAAAATTTCAGAATTGCACCTTGCAATGCGGAGAAATTACTGTTTGTGCATTTACAATATTCATTGATTTTTGCCATTGAAAAACATCATGTTATTCATATACCAGAAATGATTGAAGCTACTGACTGAATGAAAGGAGCTGGCATCTCACTCTCTTTGAATCTTCTTTATCATGCTAAGAGGAGCAGGAAAAAGTAAAAAATTTCAGAATTGCACCTTGCAATGCGGAGAAATTACTGTTTGTGCATTTACAATATTCAATGATTTTTGCCATTGAAAAAAGTCCAGAAATGATTGAAGCTACTGACTCAATGAAAGGAGCTGGCATCTCACTCTCTTTGAATCTTCTTTATCATGCTAAGAGGAGCAGGAAAAAGCAAAAAATTTCAGAATTGCACCTTGCAATGCGGAGAAATTACTGTTTGTGCATTTACAATATTCATTGATTTTTGCCATTGAAAAACATCATGTTATTCATATACCAGAAATGTTTGAAGCTACTGACTGAATGAAAGGAGCTGGCATCTCACTCTCTTTGAATCTTCTTTATCATGCTAAGAGGAGCAGGAAAAAGCAAAAAATTTCAGAATTGCACCTTGCAATGCGGAGAAATTACTGTTTGTGCATTTACAATATTCATTGATTTTTGCCATTGAAAAACATCATGTTATTCATATACCAGAAATGTTTGAAGCTACTGACTGAATGAAAGGAGCTGGCATCTCACTCTCTTTGAATCTTCTTTATCATGCTAAGAGGAGCAGGAAAAAGCAAAAAATTTCAGAATTGCACCTTGCAATGCGGAGAAATTACTGTTTGTGCATTTACAATATTCATTGATTTTTGCCATTGAAAAACATCATGTTATTCATATACCAGAAATGTTTGAAGCTACTGACTGAATGAAAGGAGCTGGCATCTCACTCTCTTTGAATCTTCTTTATCATGCTAAGAGGAGCAGGAAAAAGCAAAAAATTTCAGAATTGCACCTTGCAATGCGGAGAAATTACTCTTTGTGCATTTACAATATTCATTGATTTTTGCCATTGAAAAACGTCCAGAAATGATTGAAGCTACTGACTGAATGAAAGGAGCTGGCATCTCACTCTCTTTGAATCTTCTTTATCATGCTAAGAGGAGCAGGAAAAAGCAAAAAATTTCAGAATTGCACCTTACAATGCGGAGAAATTACAGTTTGTGCATTTACAATATTCATTGATTTTTGCCATTGAAAAACGTCCAGAAATGATTGAAGCTACTGACTGAATGAAAGGAGCTGGCATCTCACTCTCTTTGAATCTTCTTTATCATGCTAAGAGGAGCAGGAAAAAGCAAAAAATTTCAGAATTGCACCTTGCAATGCGGAGAAATTACTGTTTGTGCATTTACAATATTCATTGATTTTTGCCATTGAAAAACGTCCAGAAATGATTGAAGCTACTGACTGAATGAAAGGAGCTGGCATCTCACTCTCTTTGAATCTTCTTTATCATGCTAAGAGGAGCAGGAAAAAGCAAAAAATTTCAGAATTGCACCTTGCAATGCGGAGAAATTACTGTTTGTGCATTTACAATATTCATTGATTTTTGCCATTGAAAAACATGATGTTATTCATATACCAGAAATGTTTGAAGCTACTGACTGAATGAAAGGAGCTGGCATCTCACTCTCTTTGAATCTTCTTTATCATGCTAAGAGGAGCAGGAAAAAGCAAAAAATTTCAGAATTGCACCTTGCAATGCGGAGAAATTACTGTTTGTGCAATTACAATATTCATTGATTTTTGCCATTGAAAAACGTCCAGAAATGATTGAAGCTACTGACTGAATGAAAGGAGCTGGCATCTCACTCTCTATGAATCTTCTTTATCATGCTAAGAGGAGCAGGAAAAGCAAAAAATTTCAGAATTGCACCTTGCAATGCGAAGAAATTACAGTTTGTGCATTTACAATATTCATTGACTTTTGCCATTGAAAAATATCCAGAAATGATTGAAGCTACTGACTGAATGAAAGGAGCTGGCATCTCACTCTCTTTGAATCTTCTTTATCATGCTAAGAGGAGCAGGAAAAAGCAAAAAATTTCAGAATTGCACCTTGCAATGCGGAGAAATTACTGTTTGTGCATTTACAATATTCATTGATTTTTGCCATTGAAAAACGTCCAGAAATGATTGAAGCTACTGACTGAATGAAAGGAGCTGGCATCTCACTCTCTTTGAATCTTCTTTATCATGCTAAGAGGAGCAGGAAAAAGCAAAAAATTTCAGAATTGCGCCTTGCAATGCGGAGAAATTACTGTTTGTGCATTTACAAAATTCATTGATTTTTGCCATTGAAAAACATCATGTTATTCATTTACCAGAAATGATTGAAGCTACTGACTGAATGAAAGGAGCTGGCATCTCACTCTCTTTGAATCTTCTTTATCATGCTAAGAGGAGCAGGAAAAAGCAAAACATTTCAGAATTGCACCTTGCAATGCGAAGAAATTACTGTTTGTGCATTTACAATATTCATTGATTTTTGCCATTGAAAAACGTCCAGAAATGATTGAAGCTACTGACTGAATGAAAGGAGCTGGCATCTCACTCTCTTTGAATCTTCTTTATCATGCTAAGAGGAGCAGGAAAAAGCAAAAAATTTCAGAATTGCACCTTGCAATGCGGAGAAATTACTGTTTGTGCATTTACAATATTCATTGATTTTTGCCATTGAAAAACGTCCAGAAATGATTGAAGCTACTGACTGAATGAAAGTAGCTGGCATCTCACTCTCTTTGAATCTTCTTTATCATGCTAAGAGGAGCAGGAAAAAGCAAAAAATTTCAGACTTGCACCTTGCAATGCGGAGAAATTACTGTTTGTGCATTTACAATATTCATTGATTTTTGCCATTGAAAAACATCATGTTATTCATATACCAGAAATGTTTGAAGCTACTGACTGAATGAAAGGAGCTGGCATCTCACTCTCTTTGAATCTTCTTTACCATGCTAAGAGGAGCAGGAAAAAGCAAAAAATTTCAGAATTGCACCTTGCAATGCGGAGAAATTACTGTTTGTGCATTTACAATATTCATTGATTTTTGCCATTGAAAAACGTCCAGAAATGATTGAAGCTACTGACTGAATGAAAGGAGCTGGCATCTCACTCTCTTTGAATCTTCTTTATCATGCTAAGAGGAGCAGGAAAAAGCAAAAAATTTCAGAATTGCACCTTACAATGCGGAGAAATTACAGTTTGTGCATTTACAATATTCATTGATTTTTGCCATTGAAAAACGTCCAGAAATGATTGAAGCTACTGACTGAATGAAAGGAGCTGGCATCTCACTCTCTTTGAATCTTCTTTATCAAGTTAAGAGGAGCAGGAAAAAGCAAAAAATTTCAGAATTGCACCTTGCAATGCGGAGAAATTACTCTTTGTGCATTTACAATATTCATTGATTTTTGCCATTGAAAAACATGTTATTCATATACCAGAAATGTTTGAAGCTACTGACTGAATGAAAGGAGCTGGAACCTCACTCTCTTTGAATCTTCTTTATCATGCTAAGAGGAGCAGGAAAAAGCAAAAAATTTCAGAATTGCACCTTGCAATGCGGAGAAATTACTGTTTGTACATTTACAATATTCATTGATTTTTGCCATTGAAAAACGTCCAGAAATGATTGAAGCTACTGACTGAATGAAAGGAGCTGGCATCTCACTCACTTTGAATCTTCTTTATCATGCTAAGAGGAGCAGGAAAAAGCAAAAAATTTCAGAATTGCACCTTGCAATGCGGAGAAATTACTGTTTGTGCATTTACAATATTCATTGATTTTTGCCATTGAAAAACATCATGTTATTCATATACCAGAAATGTTTGAAGCTACTGACTGAATGAAAGGAGCTGGCATCTCACTCTCTTTGAATCTTCTTTATCATGCTAAGAGGAGCAGGAAAAAGCAAAAAATTTCAGAATTGCACCTTGCAATGCGGAGAAATTACTGTTTGTGCATTTACAATATTCATTGATTTTTGCCATTGAAAAACGTCCAGAAATGATTGAAGCTACTGACTGAATGAAAGGAGCTGGCATCTCACTCTCTTTGAATCTTCTTTATCATGCTAAGAGGAGCAGGAAAAAGCAAAAAATTTCAGAATTGCACCTTACAATGCGGAGAAATTACAGTTTGTGCATTTACAATATTCATTGATTTTTGCCATTGAAAAACGTCCAGAAATGATTGAAGCTACTGACTGAATGAAAGGAGCTGGCATCTCACTCTCTTTGAATCTTCTTTATCATGCTAAGAGGAGCAGGAAAAAGCAAAAAATTTCAGAATTGCACCTTACAATGCGGAGAAATTACAGTTTGTGCATTTACAATATTCATTGATTTTTGCCATTGAAAAACGTCCAGAAATGATTGAAGCTACTGACTGAATGAAAGGAGCTGGCATCTCACTCTCTTTGAATCTTCTTTATCATGCTAAGAGGAGCAGGAAAAAGCAAAAAATTTCAGAATTGCACCTTGCAATGCGGAGAAATTACTGTTTGTGCATTTACAATATTCATTGATTTTTGCCATTGAAAAACATGTTATTCATATACCAGAAATGTTTTTAAGCTACTGACTGAATGAAAGGAGCTGGCACCTCACTCTCTTTGAATCTTCTTTATCATGCTAAGAGGAGCAGGATAAAGCAAAAAATTTCAGAATTGCACCTTGCAATGCGGAGAAATTACTGTTTGTGCATTTACAATATTCATTGATTTTTGCCATTGAAAAACGTCCAGAAATGATTGAAGCTACTGACTGAATGAAAGGAGCTGGCATCTCACTCTCTTTGAATCTTCTTTATCATGCTAAGAGGAGCTGGAAAAAGCAAAAAATTTCAGAATTGCACCTTGCAATGCGGAGAAATTACTGTTTGTGCATTTACAATATTCATTAATTTTTGCCATTGAAAAACATCATGTTATTCATATACCAGAAATGTTTGAAGCTACTGACTGAATGAAAGGAGCTGGCATCTCACTCTCTTTGAATCTTCTTTATCATGCTAAGAGGAGCAGGAAAAAGCAAAAAATTTCAGAATTGCACCTTGCAATGCGGAGAAATTACTGTTTGTGCATTTACAATATTCATTGATTTTTGCCATTGAAAAACGTCCAGAAATGATTGAAGCTACTGACTGAATGAAAGGAGCTGGCATCTCACTCTCTTTGAATCTTCTTTATCATGCTAAGAGGAGCAGGAAAAAGCAAAAAATTTCAGAATTGCACCTTGCAATGCGCAGAAATTACAGTTTGTGCATTTACAATATTCATTGATTTTTGCCATTGAAAAACGTCCAGAAATGATTGAAGCTACTGACTGAATGAAAGGAGCTGGCATCTCACTCTCTTTGAATCTTCTTTATCATGCTAAGAGGAGCAGGAAAAAGCAAAAAATTTCAGAATTGCTCCTTGCAATGCGGAGAAATTACTGTTTGTGCATTTACAATATTCATTGATTTTTGCCATTGAAAAACATGTTATTCATATACCAGAAATGTTTGAAGCTACTGACTGAATGAAAGGAGCTGGCACCTCACTCTCTTTGAATCTTCTTTATCATGCTAAGAGGAGCAGGAAAAAGCAAAAAATTTCAGAATTGCACCTTGCAATGCGGAGAAATTACTGTTTGTGCATTTACAATATTCATTGATTTTTGCCATTGAAAAACGTCCAGAAATGATTGAAGCTACTGACTGAATGAAAGGAGCTGGCATCTCACTCTCTTTGAATCTTCTTTATCATGCTAAGAGGAGCAGGAAAAAGCAAAAAATTTCAGAATTGCACCTTGCAATGCGGAGAAATTACTGTTTGTGCATTTACAATATTCATTGATTTTTGCCATTGAAAAACATCATGTTATTCATATACCAGAAATGATTGAAGCTACTGACTGAATGAAAGGAGCTGGCATCTCACTCTCTTTGAATCTTCTTTATCATGCTAAGAGGAGCAGGAAAATGTAAAAAATTTCAGAATTGCACCTTGCAATGCGGAGAAATTACTGTTTGTGCATTTACAATATTCAATGATTTTTGCCATTGAAAAACGTCCAGAAATGATTGAAGCTACTGACTGAACGAAAGGAGCTGGCATCTCACTCTCTTTGAATCTTCTTTATCATGCTAAGAGGAGCAGGAAAAAGCAAAAAATTTCAGAATTGCACCTTGCAATGCGGAGAAATTACTGTTTGTGCATTTACAATATTCATTGATTTTTGCCATTGAAAAACATCATGTTATTCATATACCAGAAATGTTTGAAGCTACTGACTGAATGAAAGGAGCTGGCATCTCACTCTCTTTGAATCTTCTTTATCATGCTAAGAGGAGCAGGAAAAAGCAAAAAATTTCAGAATTGCACCTTGCAATGCGGAGAAATTTCTGTTTGTGCATTTACAATATTCATTGATTTTTGCCATTGAAAAACGTCCAGAAATGATTGAAGCTACTGACTGAATGAAAGGAGCTGGCATCTCACTCTCTTTGAATCTTCTTTATCATGCTAAGGGGAGCAGGAAAAAGCAAAAAATTTCAGAATTGCACCTTGCAATGCGGAGAAATTACTGTTTGTGCATTTACAATATTCATTGATTTTTGCCATTGAAAAACGTCCAGAAATGATTGAAGCTACTGACTGAATGAAAGGAGCTGGCATCTCACTCTCTTTGAATCTTCTTTATCATGCTAAGAGGAGCAGGAAAAAGCAAAAAATTTCAGAATTGCACCTTACAATGCGGAGAAATTACAGTTTGTGCATTTACAATATTCATTGATTTTTGCCATTGAAAAACGTCCAGAAATGATTGAAGCTACTGACTGAATGAAAGGAGCTGGCATCTCACTCTCTTTGAATCTTCTTTATCATGCTAAGAGGAGCAGGAAAAAGCAAAAAATTTCAGAATTGCACCTTGCAATGCGGAGAAATTACTGTTTGTGCATTTACAATATTCATTGATTTTTGCCATTGAAAAACGTCCAGAAATGATTGAAGCTACTGACTGAATGAAAGGAGCTGGCATCTCACTCTCTTTGAATTTTCTTTATCATGCTAAGAGGAGCAGGAAAACGCAAAAAATTTCAGAATTGCACCTTGAAATGTGGAGAAATTACAGTTTGTGCATTTACAATATTCATTGATTTTTGCCATTGAAAAACATGTTATTCATATACCAGAAATGTTTGAAGCTACTGACTGAATGAAAGGAGCTGGCACCTCACTCTCTTTGAATCTTCTTTATCATGCTAAGAGGAGCAGGAAAAAGCAAAAAATTTCAGAATTGCACCTTGCAATGCGGAGAAATTACTGTTTGTGCATTTACAATATTCATTGATTTTTGCCATTGAAAAACGTCCAGAAATGATTGAAGCTACTGACTGAAAAGAGCTGGCATCTCACTCTCTTTGAATCTTCTTTATCATGCTAAGAGGAGCAGGAAAAAGCAAAAAATTTCAGAATTGCTCCTTGCAATGCGGAGAAATTACTGTTTGTGCATTTACAATATTCATTGATTTTTGCCATTGAAAAACATGTTATTCATATACCAGAAATGTTTGAAGCTACTGACTGAATGAAAGGAGCTGGCACCTCACTCTCTTTGAATCTTCTTTATCATGCTAAGAGGAGCAGGAAAAAGCAAAAATTTCAGAATTGCACCTTGCAATGCGGAGAAATTACTGTTTGTGCATTTACAATATTCATTGATTTTTGCCATTGAAAAACGTCCAGAAATGATTGAAGCTACTGACTGAATGAAAGGAGCTGGCATCTCACTCTCTTTGAATCTTCTTTATCATGCTAAGAGGAGCAGGAAAAAGCAAAAAATTTCAGAATTGCACCTTGCAATGCGGAGAAATTACTGTTTGTGCATTTACAATATTCATTGATTTTTGCCATTGAAAAACGTCCAGAAATGATTGAAGCTACTGACTGAATGAAAGGAGCTGGCATCTCACTCTCTTTGAATCTTCTTTATCATGCTAAGAGGAGCAGGAAAAAGCAAAAAATTTCAGAATTGCACCTTGCAATGCGGAGAAATAACTGTTTGTGCATTTACAATATTCATTGATTTTTGCCATTGAAAAACGTTATTCATATACCAGAAATGTTTGAAGCTACTGACTGAATGAAAGGAGCTGGCACCTCACTCTCTTTGAATCTTCTTTATCATGCTAAGAGGAGCAGGAATAAGCAAAAAATTTCAGAATTGCACCTTGCAATGCGGAAAAATTACTGTTTGTGCATTTACAATATTCATTGATTTTTGCCATTGAAAAACGTCCAGAAATGATTGAAGCTACTGACTGAATGAAAGGAGCTGGCATCTCACTCTCTTTGAATCTTCTTTATCATGCTAAGAAGAGCAGGAAAAAGCAAAAAATTTCAGAATTACACCTTGCAATGCGGAGAAATTACTGTTTGTGCATTTACAATATTCATTGATTTTTGCCATTGAAAAACGTCCAGAAATGATTGAAGCTACTGACTGATTGAAAGGAGCTGGCATCTCACTCTCTTTGAATCTTCTTTATCATGCTAAGAGGAGCAGGAAAAAGCAAAAAATTTCAGAATTGCGCCTTGCAATGCGGACAAATTACTGTTTGTGCATTTACAAAATTCATTGATTTTTGCCATTGAAAAACATCATGTTATTCATTTACCAGAAATGATTGAAGCTACTGACTGAATGTAAGGAGCTGGCATCTCACTCTCTTTGAATCTTCTTTATCATGCTAAGAGGAGCAGGAAAAAGCAAAAAATTTCAGAATTGCACCTTGCAATGCGGAGAAATTACTGTTTGTGCATTTACAATATTCATTGATTTTTGCCATTGAAAAACGTCCAGAAATGATTGAAGCTACTGACTGAATGAAAGGAGCTGGCATCTCACTCTCTTTGAATCTTCTTTATCATGCTAAGAGGAGCAGGAAAAAGCAAAAAATTTCAGAATTGCACCTTGCAATGCGGAGAAATTACTGTTTGTGCATTTACAATATTCATTGATTTTTGCCATTGAAAAACATCATGTTATTCATATACCAGAAATGTTTGAAGCTACTGATTGAATGAAAGGAGCTGGCATCTCACTCTCTTTGAATCTTCTTTATCATGCTAAGAGGAGCAGGAAAAAGCAAAAAATTTCAGAATTGCACCTTGCAATGCGGAGAAATTACTGTTTGTGCATTTACAATATTCATTGATTTTTGCCATTGAAAAACGTCCAGAAATGATTGAAGCTACTGACTGAATGAAAAGAGCTGGCATCTCACTCTCTTTGAATCTTCTTTATCATGCTAAGAGGAGCAGGAAAAAGCAAAAAATTTCAGAATTGCACCTTGCAATGCGGAGAAATTACAGTTTGTGCATTTACAATATTCATTGATTTTTGCCATTGAAAAACGTCCAGAAATGATTGAAGCTACTGACTGAATGAAAGGAGCTGGCATCTCACTCTCTTTGAATCTTCTTTATCATGCTAAGAGGAGCAGGAAAAAGCAAAAAATTTCAGAATTGCTCCTTGCAATGCGGAGAAATTACTCTTTGTGCATTTACAATATTCATTGATTTTTGCCATTGAAAAACATGTTATTCATATACCAGAAATGTTTGAAGCTACTGACTGAATGAAAGGAGCTGGCACCTCACTCTCTTTGAATCTTCTTTATCATGCAAAGAGGAGCAGGAAAAAGCAAAAATTTCAGAATTGCACCTTGCAATGCGGAGAAATTACTGTTTGTGCATTTACAATATTCATTGATTTTTGCCATTGAAAACCGTCCAGAAATGATTGAAGCTACTGACTGAATGAAAGGAGCTGGCATCTCACTCTCTTTGAATCTTCTTTATCATGCTAAGAGGAGCAGGAAAAAGCAAAAAATTTCAGAATTGCACCTTGCAATGCGGAGAAATTACTGTTTGTGCATTTACAATATTCATTGATTTTTGCCATTGAAAAACGTCCAGAAATGATTGAAGCTACTGACTGAATGAAAGGAGCTGGCATCTCACTCTCTTTGAATCTTCTTTATCATGCTAAGAGGAGCAGGAAAAAGCAAAAAATTTCAGAATTGCACCTTGCAATGCGGAGAAATTACTGTTTGTGCATTTACAATATTCATTGATTTTTGCCATTGAAAAACGTCCAGAAATGATTGAAGCTACTGACTGAATGAAAGGAGCTGGCATCTCACTCTCTTTGAATCTTCTTTATCATGCTAAGAGGAGCAGGAAAAAGCAAAAAATTTCAGAATTGCACCTTGCAATGCGGAGAAATAACTGTGCATTTACAATATTCATTGATTTTTGCCATTGAAAAACGTTATTCATATACCAGAAATGTTTGAAGCTACTGACTGAATGAAAGGAGCTGGCACCTCACTCTCTTTCAATCTTCTTTATCATGCTAAGAGGAGCAGGAATAAGCAAAAAATTTCAGAATTGCACCTTGCAATGCGGAAAAATTACTGTTTGTGCATTTACAATAGTCATTGATTTTTGCCATTGAAAAACGTCCAGAAATGATTGAAGCTACTGACTGAATGAAAGGAGCTGGCATCTCACTCTCTTTGAATCTTCTTTATCATGCTAAGAGGAGCAGGAAAAAGCAAAAAATTTCAGAATTGCACCTTGCAATGCGGAGAAATTACTGTTTGTGCATTTACAATATTCATTGATTTTTGCCATTGAAAAACGTCCAGAAATGATTGAAGCTACTGACTGATTGAAAGGAGCTGGCATCTCACTCTCTTTGAATCTTCTTTATCATGCTAAGAGGAGCAGGAAAAAGCAAAAAATTTCAGAATTGCGCCTTGCAATGCGGAGAAATTACTGTTTGTGCATTTACAATATTCATTGATTTTTGCCATTGAAAAACATCATGTTATTCATATACCAGAAATGTTTGAAGCTACTGACTGAATGAAAGGAGCTGGCATCTCACTCTCTTTGAATCTTCTTTATCATGCTAAGAGGAGCAGGAAAAAGCAAAAAATTTCAGAATTGCACCTTGCAATGCGGAGAAATTTCTGTTTGTGCATTTACAATATTCATTGATTTTTGCCATTGAAAAACGTCCAGAAATGATTGAAGCTACTGACTGAATGAAAGGAGCTGGCATCTCACTCTCTTTGAATCTTCTTTATCATGCTAAGGGGAGCAGGAAAAAGCAAAAAATTTCAGAATTGCACCTTGCAATGCGGAGAAATTACTGTTTGTGCATTTACAATATTCATTGATTTTTGCCATTGAAAAACGTCCAGAAATGATTGAAGCTACTGACTGAATGAAAGGAGCTGGCATCTCACTCTCTTTGAATCTTCTTTATCATGCTAAGAGGAGCAGGAAAAAGCAAAAAATTTCAGAATTGCACCTTACAATGCGGAGAAATTACAGTTTGTGCATTTACAATATTCATTGATTTTTGCCATTGAAAAACGTCCAGAAATGATTGAAGCTACTGACTGAATGAAAGGAGCTGGCATCTCACTCTCTTTGAATCTTCTTTATCATGCTAAGAGGAGCAGGAAAAAGCAAAAAATTTCAGAATTGCACCTTGCAATGCGGAGAAATTACTGTTTGTGCATTTACAATATTCATTGATTTTTGCCATTGAAAAACGTCCAGAAATGATTGAAGCTACTGACTGAATGAAAGGAGCTGGCATCTCACTCTCTTTGAATTTTCTTTATCATGCTAAGAGGAGCAGGAAAACGCAAAAAATTTCAGAATTGCACCTTGCAATGTGGAGAAATTACAGTTTGTGCATTTACAATATTCATTGATTTTTGCCATTGAAAAACATGTTATTCATATACCAGAAATGTTTGAAGCTACTGACTGAATGAAAGGAGCTGGCACCTCACTCTCTTTGAATCTTCTTTATCATGCTAAGAGGAGCAGGAAAAAGCAAAAAATTTCAGAATTGCACCTTGCAATGCGGAGAAATTACTGTTTGTGCATTTACAATATTCATTGATTTTTGCCATTGAAAAACGTCCAGAAATGATTGAAGCTACTGACTGAAAAGAGCTGGCATCTCACTCTCTTTGAATCTTCTTTATCATGCTAAGAGGAGCAGGAAAAAGCAAAAAATTTCAGAATTGCTCCTTGCAATGCGGAGAAATTACTGTTTGTGCATTTACAATATTCATTGATTTTTGCCATTGAAAAACATGTTATTCATATACCAGAAATGTTTGAAGCTACTGACTGAATGAAAGGAGCTGGCACCTCACTCTCTTTGAATCTTCTTTATCATGCTAAGAGGAGCAGGAAAAAGCAAAAATTTCAGAATTGCACCTTGCAATGCGGAGAAATTACTGTTTGTGCATTTACAATATTCATTGATTTTTGCCATTGAAAAACGTCCAGAAATGATTGAAGCTACTGACTGAATGAAAGGAGCTGGCATCTCACTCTCTTTGAATCTTCTTTATCATGCTAAGAGGAGCAGGAAAAAGCAAAAAATTTCAGAATTGCACCTTGCAATGCGGAGAAATTACTGTTTGTGCATTTACAATATTCATTGATTTTTGCCATTGAAAAACGTCCAGAAATGATTGAAGCTACTGACTGAATGAAAGGAGCTGGCATCTCACTCTCTTTGAATCTTCTTTATCATGCTAAGAGGAGCAGGAAAAAGCAAAAAATTTCAGAATTGCACCTTGCAATGCGGAGAAATAACTGTTTGTGCATTTACAATATTCATTGATTTTTGCCATTGAAAAACGTTATTCATATACCAGAAATGTTTGAAGCTACTGACTGAATGAAAGGAGCTGGCACCTCACTCTCTTTTAATCTTCTTTATCATGCTAAGAGGAGCAGGAATTAGCAAAAAATTTCAGAATTGCACCTTGCAATGCGGAAAAATTACTGTTTGTGCATTTACAATATTCATTGATTTTTGCCATTGAAAAACGTCCAGAAATGATTGAAGCTACTGACTGAATGAAAGGAGCTGGCATCTCACTCTCTTTGAATCTTCTTTATCATGCTAAGAGGAGCAGGAAAAAGCAAAAAATTTCAGAATTGCACCTTGCAATGCGGAGAAATTACTGTTTGTGCATTTACAATATTCATTGATTTTTGCCATTGAAAAACGTCCAGAAATGATTGAAGCTACTGACTGATTGAAAGGAGCTGGCATCTCACTCTCTTTGAATCTTCTTTATCATGCTAAGAGGAGCAGGAAAAAGCAAAAAATTTCAGAATTGCGCCTTGCAATGCGGACAAATTACTGTTTGTGCATTTACAAAATTCATTGATTTTTGCCATTGAAAAACATCATGTTATTCATTTACCAGAAATGATTGAAGCTACTGACTGAATGTAAGGAGCTGGCATCTCACTCTCTTTGAATCTTCTTTATCATGCTAAGAGGAGCAGGAAAAAGCAAAAAATTTCAGAATTGCACCTTGCAATGCGGAGAAATTACTGTTTGTGCATTTACAATATTCATTGATTTTTGCCATTGAAAAACGTCCAGAAATGATTGAAGCTACTGACTGAATGAAAGGAGCTGGCATCTCACTCTCTTTGAATCTTCTTTATCATGCTAAGAGGAGCAGGAAAAAGCAAAAAATTTCAGAATTGCACCTTGCAATGCGGAGAAATTACTGTTTGTGCATTTACAATATTCATTGATTTTTGCCATTGAAAAACATCATGTTATTCATATACCAGAAATGTTTGAAGCTACTGATTGAATGAAAGGAGCTGGCATCTCACTCTCTTTGAATCTTCTTTATCATGCTAAGAGGAGCAGGAAAAAGCAAAAAATTTCAGAATTGCACCTTGCAATGCGGAGAAATTACTGTTTGTGCATTTACAATATTCATTGATTTTTGCCATTGAAAAACGTCCAGAAATGATTGAAGCTACTGACTGAATGAAAAGAGCTGGCATCTCACTCTCTTTGAATCTTCTTTATCATGCTAAGAGGAGCAGGAAAAAGCAAAAAATTTCAGAATTGCACCTTGCAATGCGGAGAAATTACTGTTTGTGCATTTAGAATGTTCATTGATTTTTGCCATTGAAAAACGTCCAGAAATGATTGAAGCTACTGACTGAATGAAAGGAGCTGGCATCTCACTCTCTTTGAATCTTCTTTATCATGCTAAGAGGAGCAGGAAAAAGCAAAAAATCTCAGAATTGCACCTTGCAATGCGGAGAAATTACTGTTTGTGCATTTACAATATTCATTGATTTTTGCCATTGAAAAACATCATGTTATTCATATACCAGAAAGGATTGAAGCTACTGACTGAATGAAAGGAGCTGGAATCTCACTCTCTTTGAATCTTCTTTATCATGCTAAGAGGAGCAGGAAAAAGTAAAAAATTTCAGAATTGCACCTTGCAATGCGGAGAAATTACTGTTTGTGCATTTACAATATTCAATGATTTTTGCCATTGAAAAACGTCCAGAAATGATTGAAGCTACTGACTGAATGAAAGGAGCTGGCATCTCACTCTCTTTGAATCTTCTTTATCATGCTAAGAGGAGCAGGATAAAGCAAAAAATTTCAGAATTGCACCTTGCAATGCGGAGAAATTACTGTTTGTGCATTTACAATATTCATTGATTTTTGCCATTGAAAAACATCATGTTATTCATATACCAGAAATGTTTGAAGCTACTGACTGAATGAAAGGAGCTGGCATCTCACTCTCCTTGAATCTTCTTTATCATGCTAAGAGGAGCAGGAAAAAGCAAAAAATTTCAGAATTGCACCTTGCAATGCGGAGAAATTACTGTTTGTGCATTTACAATATTCATTGATTTTTGCCATTGAAAAACATCATGTTATTCATATACCAGAAATGTTTGAAGCTACTGACTGAATGAAAGGAGCTGGCATCTCACTCTCTTTGAATCTTCTTTATCATGCTAAGAGGAGCAGGAAAAAGCAAAAAATTTCAGAATTGCACCTTGCAATGCGGAGAAATTACTGTTTGTGCATTTACAATATTCATTGATTTTTGCCATTGAAAAACATCACGTTATTCATATACCAGAAATGATTGAAGCTACTGACTGAATGAAAGGAGCTGGCAGCTCACTCTCTTTGAATCTTCTTTATCATGCTAAGAGGAGCAGGAAAAAGCAAAAAATTTCAGAGTTGCACCTTGCAATGCGGAGAAATTACTGTTTGTGCATTTACAATATTCATTGATTTTTGCAATTGAAAAACGTCCAGAAATGATTGAAGCTACTGACTGAATGAAAGGAGCTGGCATCTCACTCTCTTTGAATCTTCTTTATCATGCTAAGAGGAGCAGGAAAAAGCTAAAAATTTCAGAATTGCACCTTGCAATGCGGAGAAATTACTGTTTGTGCATTTACAATATTCATTGATTTTTGCCATTGAAAAACATCATGTTATTCATATACCAGGAATGTTTGAAGCTACTGACTGAATGAAAGGAGCTGGCATCTCACTCTCTTTGAATCTTCTTTATCATGCTAAGAGGAGCAGGAAAAAGCAAAAAATTTCAGAATTGCACCTTGCAATGCGGAGAAATTACTGTTTGTGCATTTACAATATTCATTGATTTTTGCCATTGAAAAACGTCCAGAAATGATTGAAGCTACTGACTGAATGAAAGGAGCTGGCATCTCACTCTCTTTGAATCTTCTTTATCATGCTAAGAGGAGCAGGAAAAAGCAAAAAATTTCAGAATTGCACCTTGCAATGCGGAGAAATTACTGTTTGTGCATTTACAATATTCATTGATTTTTGCCATTGAAAAACATCATGTTATTCATATACCAGAAATGATTGAAGCTACTGACTGAATGAAAGGAGCTGGCATCTCACTCTCTTTGAATCTTCTTTATCATGCTAAGAGGAGCAGGAAAAAGTAAAAAATTTCAGAATTGCACCTTGCAATGCGGAGAAATTACTGTTTGTGCATTTACAATATTCAATGATTTTTGCCTTTGAAAAACGTCCAGAAATGATTGAAGCTACTGACTGAACGAAAGGAGCTGGCATCTCACTCTCTTTGAATCTTCTTTATCATGCTAAGAGGAGCAGGAAAAAGCAAAAAATTTCAGAATTGCACCTTGCAATGCGGAGAAATTACTGTTTGTGCATTTACAATATTCATTGATTTTTGCCATTGAAAAACATCATGTTATTCATATACCAGAAATGATTGATGCTACTGACTGAATGAAAGGAGCTGGCATCTCACTCTCTTTGAATCTTCTTTATCATGCTAAGAGGAGCAGGAAAAAGCAAAAAATTTCAGAATTGCACCTTGCAATGCGGAGAAATTACTGTTTGTGCATTTACAATATTCATTGATTTTTGCCATTGAAAAACATCATGTTATTCATATACCAGAAATGTTTGAAGCTACTGACTGAATGAAAGGAGCTGGCATCTCACTCTCTTTGAATCTTCTTTATCATGCTAAGAGGAGCAGGAAAAAGCAAAAAATTTCAGAATTGCACCTTGCAATGCGGAGAAATTACTGTTTGTGCATTTACAATATTCATTGATTTTTGCAATTGAAAAACGTCCAGAAATGATTGAAGCTACTGACTGAATGAAAGGAGCTGGCATCTCACTCTCTTTGAATCTTCTTTATCATGCTAAGAGGAGCAGGAAAAAGCAAAAAATTTCAGAATTGCACCTTGCAATGCGGAGAAATTACTGTTTGTGCATTTACAATATTCATTGATTTTTGCCATTGAAAAACATTATGTTATTCATATACCAGGAATGTTTGAAGCTACTGACTGAATGAAAGGAGCTGGCATCTCACTCTCTTTGAATCTTCTTTATCATGCTAAGAGGAGCAGGAAAAAGTAAAAAATTTCAGAATTGCACCTTGCAATGCGGAGAAATTACTGTTTGTGCATTTACAATATTCATTGATTTTTGCCATTGAAAAACGTCCAGAAATGACTGAAGCTACTGACTGAATGAAAGGAGCTGGCATCTCACTCTCTTTGAATCTTGTTTATCATGCTAAGAGGAGCAGGAAAAAGCAAAAAATTTCAGAATTGCACCTTGCAATGCGAAGAAATTACTGTTTGTGCATTTACAATATTCATTGATGTTTGCCATTGAAAAACGTCCAGAAATGATTGAAGCTACTGACTGAATGAAAGGAGCTGGCATCTCACTTTCTTTGAATCTTCTTTATTATGCTAAGAGGAGCAGGAAAAAGCAAAAAATTTCAGAATTGCACCTTGCAATGCGGAGAAATTACTGTTTGTGCATTTACAATATTCATTGATTTTTGCCATTGAAAAACATCATGTTATTCATATACCAGAAATGATTGAAGCTACTGACTGAATGAAAGGAGCTGGCATCTCACTCTCTTTGAATCTTCTTTATCATGCTAAGAGGAGCAGGAAAAAGTAAAAAATTTCAGAATTGCACCTTGCAATGCGGAGAAATTACTGTTTGTGCATTTACAATATTCAATGATTTTTGCCATTGAAAAACGTCCAGAAATGATTGAAGCTACTGACTGAATGAAAGGAGCTGGCATCTCACTCTCTTTGAATCTTCTTTATCATGCTAAGAGGAGCAGGAAAAAGTAAAAAATTTCAGAATTGCACCTTGCAATGCGGAGAAATTACTGTTTGTGCATTTACAATATTCAATGATTTTTGCCTTTGGAAAACGTCCAGAAATGATTGAAGCTACTGACTGAACGAAAGGAGCTGGCATCTCACTCTCTTTGAATCTTCTTTATCATGCTAAGAGGAGCAGGAAAAAGCAAAAAATTTCAGAATTGCACCTTGCAATGCGGAGAAATTACTGTTTGTGCATTTACAATATTCATTGATTTTTGCCATTGAAAAACATCATGTTATTCATATACCAGAAATGTTTGAAGCTACTGACTGAATGAAAGGAGCTGGCATCTCACTCTCTTTGAATCTTCTTTATCATGCTAAGAGGAGCAGGAAAAAGCAAAAAATTTCAGAATTGCACCTTGCAATGCGGAGAAATTACTGTTTGTGCATTTACAATATTCATTGATTTTTGCCATTGAAAAACGTCCAGAAATGATTGAAGCTACTGACTGAATGAAAGGAGCTGGCATCTCACTCTGAATTTTCTTTATCATGCTAAGAGGAGCAGGAAAAAGCAAAAAATTTCAGAATTGCACCTTGCAATGCGGAGAAATTACTGTTTGTGCATTTACAATATTCATTGATTTTTGCCATTGAAAAACGTCCAGAAATGATTGAAGCTACTGACTGAATGAAAGGAGCTGGCATCTCACTCTCTTTGAATCTTCTTTATCATGCTAAGAGGAGCAGGAAAAAGCAAAAAATTTCAGAATTGCACCTTGCAATGCGGAGAAATTACTGTTTGTGCATTTACAATATTCATTGATTTTTGACATTGAAAAACATCATGTTATTCATATACCAGAAATGATTGAAGCTACTGACTGAATGAAAGGAGCTGGCATCTCACTCTCTTTGAATCTTCTTTATCATGCTAAGAGGAGCAGGAAAAAGTAAAAAATTTCAGAATTGCACCTTGCAATGCGGAGAAATTACTGTTTGTGCATTTACAATATTCAATGATTTTTGCCATTGAAAAACGTCCAGAAATGATTGAAGCTACTGACTGAATGAAAGGAGCTGGCATCTCACTCTCTTTGAATCTTCTTTATCATGCTAAGAGGAGCAGGAAAAAGCAAAAAACTTCAGAATTGCACCTTGCAATGCGGAGAAATTACTGTTTGTGCATTTACAATATTCATTGATTTTTGCCATTGAAAAACATCATGTTATTCATATACCAGAAATGATTGAAGCTACTGACTGAATAAAAGGAGCTGGCATCTCACTCTCTTTGAATCTTCTTTATCATGCTAAGAGGAGCAGGAAAAAGTAAAAAATTTCAGAATTGCACCTTGCAATGCGGAGAAATTACTGTTTGTGCATTTACAATATTCAATGATTTTTGCCTTTGAAAAACGTCCAGAAATGATTGAAGCTACTGACTGAACGAAAGGAGCTGGCATCTCACTCTCTTTGAATCTTCTTTATCATGCTAAGAGGAGCAGGAAAAAGCAAAAAATTTCAGAATTGCACCTTGCAATGCGGAGAAATTACTGTTTGTGCATTTACAATATTCATTGATTTTTGCCATTGAAAAACATCATGTTATTCATATACCAGAAATGTTTGAAGCTACTGACTGAATGAAAGGAGCTGGCATCTCACTCTCTTTGAATCTTCTTTATCATGCTAAGAGGAGCAGGAAAAAGCAAAAAATTTCAGAATTGCACCTTGCAATGCGGAGAAATTACTGTTTGTGCATTTACAATATTCATTGATTTTTGCCATTGAAAAACGTCCAGAAATGATTGAAGCTACTGACTGAATGAAAGCAGCTGGCATCTCACTCTGAATTTTCTTTATCATGCTAAGAGGAGCAGGAAAAAGCAAAAAATTTCAGAATTGCACCTTGCAATGCGGAGAAATTACTGTTTGTGCATTTACAATATTCATTGATTTTTGCCATTGAAAAACGTCCAGAAATGATTGAAGCTACTGACTGAATGAAAGGAGCTGGCATCTCACTCTCTTTGAATCGTCTTTATCATGCTAAGAGGAGCAGGAAAAAGCAAAAAATTTCAGAATTGCACCTTGCAATGCGGAGAAATTACTGTTTGTGCATTTACAATATTCATTGATTTTTGCCATTGAAAAACATCATGTTATTCATATACCAGAAATGTTTGAAGCTACTGACTGAATGAAAGGAGCTGGCATCTCACTCTCTTTGAATCTTCTTTATCATGCTAAGAGGAGCAGGAAAAAGCAAAAAATTTCAGAATTGCACCTTGCAATGCGGAGAAATTACTGTTTGTGCATTTACAATATTCATTGATTTTTGCCATTGAAAAACATCATGTTATTCATATACCAGAAATGTTTGAAGCTACTGACTGAATGAAAGGAGCTGGCATCTCACTCTCTTTGAATCTTCTTTATCATGCTTGGATTAGCAGGAAAAAGCAAAAAATTTCAGAATTGCACCTTGCAATGTGGAGATATTACTGTTTGTGCATTTACAATATTCATTGATTTTTGCCATTGAAAAACATGTTTTTCATATACCAGAAATGTTTGAAGCTACTGACTGAATGAAAGGAGCTGGCATCTCACTCTCTTTGAATCTTCTTTATCATGCTAGGATTAGCAGGAAAAAGCAAAAAATTTCAGAATTGCACCTTGCAATGTGGAGATATTGCTGTTTGTGCATTTACAATATTCATTGATTTTTGCCATTGAAAAACATGTTTTTCATATACCAGAAATGTTTGAAGCTACTGACTGAATGAAAGGAGCTGGCATCTCACTCTCTTTGAATCTTCTTTATCATGCTAGGATTAACAGGAAAAAGCAAAAAATTTCAGAATTGCACCTTGCAATGTGGAGATATTACTGTTTGTGCATTTACAATATTCATTGATTTTTGCCATTGAAAAACGTCCAGAAATGTTTGAAGCTACTGACTGAATGAAAGGAGCTGGCATCTCACTCTCTTTGAATCTTCTTTATCATGCTAGGATTAGCAGGAAAAAGCAAAAAATTTCAGAATTGCACCTTGCAATGTGGAGATATTGCTGTTTGTGCATTTACAATATTCATTGATTTTTGCCATTGAAAAACATGTTTTTCATATACAAGAAATGTTTGAAGCTACTGACTGAATGAAAGGAGCTGGCATCTCACTCTCTTTGAATCTTCTTTATCATGCTAGGATTAGCAGGAAAAAGCAAAAAATTTCAGAATTGCACCTTGCAATGTGGAGATATTACTGTTTGTGCATTTACAATATTCATTGATTTTTGCCATTGAAAAACGTCCAGAAATGTTTGAAGCTACTGACTGAATGAAAGGAGCTGGCATCTCACTCTCTTTGAATCTTCTTTATCATGCTAGGATTAGCAGGAAAAAGCAAAAAATTTCAGAATTGCACCTTGCAATGTGGAGATATTACTGTTTGTGCATTTACAATATTCATTGATTTTTGCCATTGAAAAACATGTTTTTCATATACCAGAAATGTTTGAAGCTACTGACGGAATGAAAGGAGCTGGCATCTCACTCTCTTTGAATCTTCTTTATCATGCTAGGATTAGCAGGAAAAAGCAAAAAATTTCAGAATTGCACCTTGCAATGTGGAGATATTACTGTTTGTGCATTTACAATATTCATTGATTTTTGCCATTGAAAAACATGTTTTTCATATACCAGAAATGTTTGAAGCTACTGACGGAATGAAAGGAGCTGGCATCTCACTCTCTTTAAATCTTCTTTATCATGCTAGGATTAGCAGGAAAAAGCAAAAAAATTTCAGAATTGCACCTTGCAATGTGGAGATATTACTGTTTGTGCATTTACAATATTCATTGATTTTTGCCATTGAAAAACATGTTTTTCATATATCAGAAATGTTTGAAGCTACTGACTGAATGAAAGGAGCTGGCATCTCACTCTCTTTGAATCTTCTTTATCATGCTAGGATAAGCAGGAAAAAGCAAAAAATTTCAGAATTGCACCTTGCAATGTGGAGATATTACTGTTTGTGCATTTACAATATTCATTGATTTTTGCCATTGAAAAACGTCCAGAAATGTTTGAAGCTACTGACTGAATGAAATTAGCTGGCATCTCACTCTCTTTGAATCTTCTTTATCATGCTAGGATTAGCAGGAAAAAGCAAAAAATTTCAGAATTGCACCTTGCAATGTGGAGATATTACTGTTTGTGCATTTACAATATTCATTGATTTTGCCATTGAAAAACGTCCAGAAATGTTTGAAGCTACTGACTGAATGAAAGGAGCTGGCATCTCACTCTCTTTGAATCTTCTTTATCATGCTAGGATTAGCAGGAAAAAGCAAAAAATTTCAGAATTGCACCTTGCAATGTGGAGATATTACTGTTTGTGCATTTACAATATTCATTGATTTTTGCCATTGAAAAACATGTTTTTCATATACCAGAAATGTTTGAAGCTACTGACGGAATGAAAGGAGCTGGCATCTCACTCTCTTTGAATCTTCTTTATCATGCTAGGATTAGCAGGAAAAAGCAAAAAATTTCAGAATTGCACCTTGCAATGTGGAGATATTACTGTTTGTGCATTTACAATATTCATTGATTTTTGCCATTGAAAAACATGTTTTTCATATACCAGAAATGTTTGAAGCTACTGACTGAATGAAAGGAGCTGGCATCTCACTGTCTTTGAATCTTCTTTATCATGCTAGGATTAACAGGAAAAAGCAAAAAATTTCAGAATTGCACCTTGCAATGTGGAGATATTACTGTTTGTGCATTTACAATATTCATTGATTTTGCCATTGAAAAACGTCCAGAAATGTTTGAAGCTACTGACTGAATGAAAGGAGCTGGCATCTCACTCTCTTTGAATCTTCTTTATCATGCTAGGATAAGCAGGAAAAAGCAAAAAATTTCAGAATTGCACCTTGCAATGTGGAGATATTACTGTTTGTGCATTTACAATATTCATTGATTTTTGCCATTGAAAAACATGTTTTTCATATACCAGAAATGTTTGAAGCTACTGACGGAATGAAAGGAGCTGGCATCTCACTCTCTTTGAATCTTCTTTATCATGCTAGGATTAGCAGGAAAAAGCAAAAAATTTCAGAATTGCACCTTGCAATGTGGAGATATTACTGTTTGTGCATTTACAATATTCATTGATTTTTGCCATTGAAAAACATGTTTTTCATATACCAGAAATGTTTGAAGCTACTGACTGAATGAAAGGAGCTGGCATCTCACTGTCTTTGAATCTTCTTTATCATGCTAGGATTAACAGGAAAAAGCAAAAAATTTCAGAATTGCACCTTGCAATGTGGAGATATTACTGTTTGTGCATTTACAATATTCATTGATTTTGCCATTGAAAAACGTCCAGAAATGTTTGAAGCTACTGACTGAATGAAAGGAGCTGGCATCTCACTCTCTTTGAATCTTCTTTATCATGCTAGGATTAGCAGGAAAAAGCAAAAAAATTTCAGAATTGCACCTTGCAATGTGGAGATATTACTGTTTGTGCATTTACAATATTCATTGATTTTTGCCATTGAAAAACATGTTTTTCATATACCAGAAATGTTTGAAGCTACTGACTGAATGAAAGGAGCTGGCATCTCACTCTCTTTGAATCTTCTTTATCATGCTAGGATAAGCAGGAAAAAGCAAAAAATTTCAGAATTGCACCTTGCAATGTGGAGATATTACTGTTTGTGCATTTACAATATTCATTGATTTTTGCCATTGAAAAACATGTTTTTCAAATACCAGAAATGTTTGAAGCTACTGACTTGAATGAAAGGAGCTGGCATCTCACTCTCTTTGAATCTTCTTTATCATGCTAGGATTAACAGGAAAAAGCAAAAAATTTCAGAATTGCACCTTGCAATGTGGAGATATTACTGTTTGTGCATTTACAATATTCATTGATTTTTGCCATTGAAAAACGTCCAGAAATGTTTGAAGCTACTGACTGAATGAAAGGAGCTGGTATCTCACTCTCTTTGAATCTTCTTTATCATGCTAGGATTAGCAGGAAAAAGCAAAAAATTTCAGAATTGCACCTTGCAATGTGGAGATATTACTGTTTATGCATTTACAATATTCATTGATTTTTGCCATTGAAAAACATGTTTTTCATATACAAGAAATGTTTGAAGCTACTGACTGAATGAAAGGAGCTGGCATCTCACTCTCTTTGAATCTTCTTTATCATGCTAGGATTAGCAGGAAAAAGCAAAAAATTTCAGAATTGCACCTTGCAATGTGGAGATATTACTGTTTGTGCATTTACAATATTCATTGATTTTTGCCATTGAAAAACGTCCAGAAATGTTTGAAGCTACTGACTGAATGAAATTAGCTGGCATCTCACTCTCTTTGAATCTTCTTTATCATGCTAGGATTAGCAGGAAAAAGCAAAAAATTTCAGAATTGCACCTTGCAATGTGGAGATATTACTGTTTGTGCATTTACAATATTCATTGATTTTTGCCATTGAAAAACATCATGTTATTCATATACCAGAAATGATTGAAGCTACTGACTGAATGAAAGGAGCTGGCATCTCACTCTCTTTGAATCTTCTTTATCATGCTAAGAGGAGCAGGAAAAAGTAAAAAATTTCAGAATTGCACCTTGCAATGCGGAGAAATTACTGTTTGTGCATTTACAATATTCAATGATTTTTGCCATTGAAAAACGTCCAGAAATGATTGAAGCTACTGACTGAATGAAAGGAGCTGGCATCTCACTCTCTTTGAATCTTCTTTATCATGCTAAGAGGAGCAGGAAAAAGTAAAAAATTTCAGAATTGCACCTTGCAATGCGGAGAAATTACTGTTTGTGCATTTACAATATTCAATGATTTTTGCCTTTGAAAAACGTCCAGAAATGATTGAAGCTACTGACTGAACGAAAGGAGCTGGCATCTCACTCTCTTAGAATCTTCTTTATCATGCTAAGAGGAGCAGGAAAAAGCAAAAAATTTCAGAATTGCACCTTGCAATGCGGAGAAATTACTGTTTGTGCATTTACAATATTCATTGATTTTTGCCATTGAAAAACATCATGTTATTCATATACCAGAAATGTTTGAAGCTACTGACTGAATGAAAGGAGCTGGCATCTCACTCTCTTTGAATCTTCTTTATCATGCTAAGAGGAGCAGGAAAAAGCAAAAAATTTCAGAATTGCACCTTGCAATGCGGAGAAATTACTGTTTGTGCATTTACAATATTCATTGATTTTTGCCATTGAAAAACGTCCAGAAATGATTGAAGCTACTGACTGAATGAAAGGAGCTGGCATCTCACTCTGAATTTTCTTTATCATGCTAAGAGGAGCAGGAAAAAGCAAAAAATTTCAGAATTGCACCTTGCAATGCGGAGAAATTACTGTTTGTGCATTTACAATATTCATTGATTTTTGCCATTGAAAAACGTCCAGAAATGATTGAAGCTACTGACTGAATGAAAGGAGCTGGCATCTCACTCTCTTTGAATCTTCTTTATCATGCTAAGAGGAGCAGGAAAAAGCAAAAAATTTCAGAATTGCACCTTGCAATGCGGAGAAATTACTGTTTGTGCATTTACAATATTCATTGATTTTTGACATTGAAAAACATCATGTTATTCATATACCAGAAATGATTGAAGCTACTGACTGAATGAAAGGAGCTGGCATCTCACTCTCTTTGAATCTTCTTTATCATGCTAAGAGGAGCAGGAAAAAGTAAAAAATTTCAGAATTGCACCTTGCAATGCGGAGAAATTACTGTTTGTGCATTTACAATATTCAATGATTTTTGCCATTGAAAAACGTCCAGAAATGATTGAAGCTACTGACTGAATGAAAGGAGCTGGCATCTCACTCTCTTTGAATCTTCTTTATCATGCTAAGAGGAGCAGGAAAAAGCAAAAAACTTCAGAATTGCACCTTGCAATGCGGAGAAATTACTGTTTGTGCATTTACAATATTCATTGATTTTTGCCATTGAAAAACATCATGTTATTCATATACCAGAAATGATTGAAGCTACTGACTGAATAAAAGGAGCTGGCATCTCACTCTCTTTGAATCTTCTTTATCATGCTAAGAGGAGCAGGAAAAAGTAAAAAATTTCAGAATTGCACCTTGCAATGCGGAGAAATTACTGTTTGTGCATTTACAATATTCAATGATTTTTGCCTTTGAAAAACGTCCAGAAATGATTGAAGCTACTGACTGAACGAAAGGAGCTGGCATCTCACTCTCTTTGAATCTTCTTTATCATGCTAAGAGGAGCAGGAAAAAGCAAAAAATTTCAGAATTGCACCTTGCAATGCGGAGAAATTACTGTTTGTGCATTTACAATATTCATTGATTTTTGCCATTGAAAAACATCATGTTATTCATATACCAGAAATGTTTGAAGCTACTGACTGAATGAAAGGAGCTGGCATCTCACTCTCTTTGAATCTTCTTTATCATGCTAAGAGGAGCAGGAAAAAGCAAAAAATTTCAGAATTGCACCTTGCAATGCGGAGAAATTACTGTTTGTGCATTTACAATATTCATTGATTTTTGCCATTGAAAAACGTCCAGAAATGATTGAAGCTACTGACTGAATGAAAGCAGCTGGCATCTCACTCTGAATTTTCTTTATCATGCTAAGAGGAGCAGGAAAAAGCAAAAAATTTCAGAATTGCACCTTGCAATGCGGAGAAATTACTGTTTGTGCATTTACAATATTCATTGATTTTTGCCATTGAAAAACGTCCAGAAATGATTGAAGCTACTGACTGAATGAAAGGAGCTGGCATCTCACTCTCTTTGAATCGTCTTTATCATGCTAAGAGGAGCAGGAAAAAGCAAAAAATTTCAGAATTGCACCTTGCAATGCGGAGAAATTACTGTTTGTGCATTTACAATATTCATTGATTTTTGCCATTGAAAAACATCATGTTATTCATATACCAGAAATGATTGAAGCTACTGACTGAATGAAAGGAGCTGGCATCTCACTCTCTTTGAATCTTCTTTATCATGCTAGGATAAGCAGGAAAAAGCAAAAAATTTCAGAATTGCACCTTGCAATGTGGAGATATTACTGTTTGTGCATTTACAATATTCATTGATTTTTGCCATTGAAAAACATGTTTTTCATATACCAGAAATGTTTGAAGCTACTGACGGAATGAAAGGAGCTGGCATCTCACTCTCTTTGAATCTTCTTTATCATGCTAGGATTAGCAGGAAAAAGCAAAAAATTTCAGAATTGCACCTTGCAATGTGGAGATATTACTGTTTGTGCATTTACAATATTCATTGATTTTTGCCATTGAAAAACATGTTTTTCATATACCAGAAATGTTTGAAGCTACTGACTGAATGAAAGGAGCTGGCATCTCACTGTCTTTGAATCTTCTTTATCATGCTAGGATTAACAGGAAAAAGCAAAAAATTTCAGAATTGCACCTTGCAATGTGGAGATATTACTGTTTGTGCATTTACAATATTCATTGATTTTGCCATTGAAAAACGTCCAGAAATGTTTGAAGCTACTGACTGAATGAAAGGAGCTGGCATCTCACTCTCTTTGAATCTTCTTTATCATGCTAGGATTAGCAGGAAAAAGCAAAAAAATTTCAGAATTGCACCTTGCAATGTGGAGATATTACTGTTTGTGCATTTACAATATTCATTGATTTTTGCCATTGAAAAACATGTTTTTCATATACCAGAAATGTTTGAAGCTACTGACTGAATGAAAGGAGCTGGCATCTCACTCTCTTTGAATCTTCTTTATCATGCTAGGATAAGCAGGAAAAAGCAAAAAATTTCAGAATTGCACCTTGCAATGTGGAGATATTACTGTTTGTGCATTTACAATATTCATTGATTTTTGCCATTGAAAAACATGTTTTTCAAATACCAGAAATGTTTGAAGCTACTGACTTGAATGAAAGGAGCTGGCATCTCACTCTCTTTGAATCTTCTTTATCATGCTAGGATTAACAGGAAAAAGCAAAAAATTTCAGAATTGCACCTTGCAATGTGGAGATATTACTGTTTGTGCATTTACAATATTCATTGATTTTTGCCATTGAAAAACGTCCAGAAATGTTTGAAGCTACTGACTGAATGAAAGGAGCTGGTATCTCACTCTCTTTGAATCTTCTTTATCATGCTAGGATTAGCAGGAAAAAGCAAAAAATTTCAGAATTGCACCTTGCAATGTGGAGATATTACTGTTTATGCATTTACAATATTCATTGATTTTTGCCATTGAAAAACATGTTTTTCATATACAAGAAATGTTTGAAGCTACTGACTGAATGAAAGGAGCTGGCATCTCACTCTCTTTGAATCTTCTTTATCATGCTAGGATTAGCAGGAAAAAGCAAAAAATTTCAGAATTGCACCTTGCAATGTGGAGATATTACTGTTTGTGCATTTACAATATTCATTGATTTTTGCCATTGAAAAACGTCCAGAAATGTTTGAAGCTACTGACTGAATGAAATTAGCTGGCATCTCACTCTCTTTGAATCTTCTTTATCATGCTAGGATTAGCAGGAAAAAGCAAAAAATTTCAGAATTGCACCTTGCAATGTGGAGATATTACTGTTTGTGCATTTACAATATTCATTGATTTTTGCCATTGAAAAACATCATGTTATTCATATACCAGAAATGATTGAAGCTACTGACTGAATGAAAGGAGCTGGCATCTCACTCTCTTTGAATCTTCTTTATCATGCTAAGAGGAGCAGGAAAAAGTAAAAAATTTCAGAATTGCACCTTGCAATGCGGAGAAATTACTGTTTGTGCATTTACAATATTCAATGATTTTTGCCATTGAAAAACGTCCAGAAATGATTGAAGCTACTGACTGAATGAAAGGAGCTGGCATCTCACTCTCTTTGAATCTTCTTTATCATGCTAAGAGGAGCAGGAAAAAGTAAAAAATTTCAGAATTGCACCTTGCAATGCGGAGAAATTACTGTTTGTGCATTTACAATATTCAATGATTTTTGCCTTTGAAAAACGTCCAGAAATGATTGAAGCTACTGACTGAACGAAAGGAGCTGGCATCTCACTCTCTTAGAATCTTCTTTATCATGCTAAGAGGAGCAGGAAAAAGCAAAAAATTTCAGAATTGCACCTTGCAATGCGGAGAAATTACTGTTTGTGCATTTACAATATTCATTGATTTTTGCCATTGAAAAACATCATGTTATTCATATACCAGAAATGTTTGAAGCTACTGACTGAATGAAAGGAGCTGGCATCTCACTCTCTTTGAATCTTCTTTATCATGCTAAGAGGAGCAGGAAAAAGCAAAAAATTTCAGAATTGCACCTTGCAATGCGGAGAAATTACTGTTTGTGCATTTACAATATTCATTGATTTTTGCCATTGAAAAACGTCCAGAAATGATTGAAGCTACTGACTGAATGAAAGGAGCTGGCATCTCACTCTGAATTTTCTTTATCATGCTAAGAGGAGCAGGAAAAAGCAAAAAATTTCAGAATTGCACCTTGCAATGCGGAGAAATTACTGTTTGTGCATTTACAATATTCATTGATTTTTGCCATTGAAAAACGTCCAGAAATGATTGAAGCTACTGACTGAATGAAAGGAGCTGGCATCTCACTCTCTTTGAATCTTCTTTATCATGCTAAGAGGAGCAGGAAAAAGCAAAAAATTTCAGAATTGCACCTTGCAATGCGGAGAAATTACTGTTTGTGCATTTACAATATTCATTGATTTTTGACATTGAAAAACATCATGTTATTCATATACCAGAAATGATTGAAGCTACTGACTGAATGAAAGGAGCTGGCATCTCACTCTCTTTGAATCTTCTTTATCATGCTAAGAGGAGCAGGAAAAAGTAAAAAATTTCAGAATTGCACCTTGCAATGCGGAGAAATTACTGTTTGTGCATTTACAATATTCAATGATTTTTGCCATTGAAAAACGTCCAGAAATGATTGAAGCTACTGACTGAATGAAAGGAGCTGGCATCTCACTCTCTTTGAATCTTCTTTATCATGCTAAGAGGAGCAGGAAAAAGCAAAAAACTTCAGAATTGCACCTTGCAATGCGGAGAAATTACTGTTTGTGCATTTACAATATTCATTGATTTTTGCCATTGAAAAACATCATGTTATTCATATACCAGAAATGATTGAAGCTACTGACTGAATAAAAGGAGCTGGCATCTCACTCTCTTTGAATCTTCTTTATCATGCTAAGAGGAGCAGGAAAAAGTAAAAAATTTCAGAATTGCACCTTGCAATGCGGAGAAATTACTGTTTGTGCATTTACAATATTCAATGATTTTTGCCTTTGAAAAACGTCCAGAAATGATTGAAGCTACTGACTGAACGAAAGGAGCTGGCATCTCACTCTCTTTGAATCTTCTTTATCATGCTAAGAGGAGCAGGAAAAAGCAAAAAATTTCAGAATTGCACCTTGCAATGCGGAGAAATTACTGTTTGTGCATTTACAATATTCATTGATTTTTGCCATTGAAAAACATCATGTTATTCATATACCAGAAATGTTTGAAGCTACTGACTGAATGAAAGGAGCTGGCATCTCACTCTCTTTGAATCTTCTTTATCATGCTAAGAGGAGCAGGAAAAAGCAAAAAATTTCAGAATTGCACCTTGCAATGCGGAGAAATTACTGTTTGTGCATTTACAATATTCATTGATTTTTGCCATTGAAAAACGTCCAGAAATGATTGAAGCTACTGACTGAATGAAAGCAGCTGGCATCTCACTCTGAATTTTCTTTATCATGCTAAGAGGAGCAGGAAAAAGCAAAAAATTTCAGAATTGCACCTTGCAATGCGGAGAAATTACTGTTTGTGCATTTACAATATTCATTGATTTTTGCCATTGAAAAACGTCCAGAAATGATTGAAGCTACTGACTGAATGAAAGGAGCTGGCATCTCACTCTCTTTGAATCGTCTTTATCATGCTAAGAGGAGCAGGAAAAAGCAAAAAATTTCAGAATTGCACCTTGCAATGCGGAGAAATTACTGTTTGTGCATTTACAATATTCATTGATTTTTGCCATTGAAAAACATCATGTTATTCATATACCAGAAATGTTTGAAGCTACTGACTGAATGAAAGGAGCTGGCATCTCACTCTCTTTGAATCTTCTGTATCATGCTAAGAGGAGCAGGAAAAAGCAAAAAATTTCAGAATTGCACCTTGCAATGCGGAGAAATTACTGTTTGTGCATTTACAATATTCATTGATTTTTGCCATTGAAAAACATCATGTTATTCATATACCAGAAATGTTTGAAGCTACTGACTGAATGAAAGGAGCTGGCATCTCACTCTCTTTGAATCTTCTTTATCATGCTTGGATTAGCAGGAAAAAGCAAAAAATTTCAGAATTGCACCTTGCAATGTGGAGATATTACTGTTTGTGCATTTACAATATTCATTGATTTTTGCCATTGAAAAACATGTTTTTCATATACCAGAAATGTTTGAAGCTACTGACTGAATGAAAGGAGCTGGCATCTCACTCTCTTTGAATCTTCTTTATCATGCTAGGATTAGCAGGAAAAAGCAAAAATTTCAGAATTGCACCTTGCAATGTGGAGATATTACTGTTTGTGCATTTACAATATTCATTGATTTTTGCCATTGAAAAACATGTTTTTCATATACCAGAAATGTTTGAAGCTACTGACTGAATGAAAGGAGCTGGCATCTCACTCTCTTTGAATCTTCTTTATCATGCTAGGATTAACAGGAAAAAGCAAAAAATTTCAGAATTGCACCTTGCAATGTGGAGATATTACTGTTTGTGCATTTACAATATTCATTGATTTTTGCCATTGAAAAACGTCCAGAAATGTTTGAAGCTACTGACTGAATGAAAGGAGCTGGCATCTCACTCTCTTTGAATCTTCTTTATCATGCTAGGATTAGCAGGAAAAAGCAAAAAATTTCAGAATTGCACCTTGCAATGTGGAGATATTGCTGTTTGTGCATTTACAATATTCATTGATTTTTGCCATTGAAAAACATGTTTTTCATATACAAGAAATGTTTGAAGCTACTGACTGAATGAAAGGAGCTGGCATCTCACTCTCTTTGAATCTTCTTTATCATGCTAGGATTAGCAGGAAAAAGCAAAAAATTTCAGAATTGCACCTTGCAATGTGGAGATATTACTGTTTGTGCATTTACAATATTCATTGATTTTTGCCATTGAAAAACGTCCAGAAATGTTTGAAGCTACTGACTGAATGAAAGGAGCTGGCATCTCACTCTCTTTGAATCTTCTTTATCATGCTAGGATTAGCAGGAAAAAGCAAAAAATTTCAGAATTGCACCTTGCAATGTGGAGATATTACTGTTTGTGCATTTACAATATTCATTGATTTTTGCCATTGAAAAACATGTTTTTCATATACCAGAAATGTTTGAAGCTACTGACGGAATGAAAGGAGCTGGCATCTCACTCTCTTTGAATCTTCTTTATCATGCTAGGATTAGCAGGAAAAAGCAAAAAATTTCAGAATTGCACCTTGCAATGTGGAGATATTACTGTTTGTGCATTTACAATATTCATTGATTTTTGCCATTGAAAAACATGTTTTTCATATACCAGAAATGTTTGAAGCTACTGACTGAATGAAAGGAGCTGGCATCTCACTGTCTTTGAATCTTCTTTATCATGCTAGGATTAACAGGAAAAAGCAAAAAATTTCAGAATTGCACCTTGCAATGTGGAGATATTACTGTTTGTGCATTTACAATATTCATTGATTTTGCCATTGAAAAACGTCCAGAAATGTTTGAAGCTACTGACTGAATGAAAGGAGCTGGCATCTCACTCTCTTTAAATCTTCTTTATCATGCTAGGATTAGCAGGAAAAAGCAAAAAAATTTCAGAATTGCACCTTGCAATGTGGAGATATTACTGTTTGTGCATTTACAATATTCATTGATTTTTGCCATTGAAAAACATGTTTTTCATATATCAGAAATGTTTGAAGCTACTGACTGAATGAAAGGAGCTGGCATCTCACTCTCTTTGAATCTTCTTTATCATGCTAGGATAAGCAGGAAAAAGCAAAAAATTTCAGAATTGCACCTTGCAATGTGGAGATATTACTGTTTGTGCATTTACAATATTCATTGATTTTTGCCATTGAAAAACATGTTTTTCATATACCAGAAATGTTTGAAGCTACTGACTTGAATGAAAGGAGCTGGCATCTCACTCTCTTTGAATCTTCTTTATCATGCTAGGATTAACAGGAAAAAGCAAAAAATTTCAGAATTGCACCTTGCAATGTGGAGATATTACTGTTTGTGCATTTACAATATTCATTGATTTTTGCCATTGAAAAACGTCCAGAAATGTTTGAAGCTACTGACTGAATGAAAGGAGCTGGTATCTCACTCTCTTTGAATCTTCTTTATCATGCTAGGATTAGCAGGAAAAAGCAAAAAATTTCAGAATTGCACCTTGCAATGTGGAGATATTACTGTTTGTGCATTTACAATATTCATTGATTTTGCCATTGAAAAACGTCCAGAAATGTTTGAAGCTACTGACTGAATGAAAGGAGCTGGCATCTCACTCTCTTTGAATCTTCTTTATCATGCTAGGATTAGCAGGAAAAAGCAAAAAATTTCAGAATTGCACCTTGCAATGTGGAGATATTACTGTTTGTGCATTTACAATATTCATTGATTTTTGCCATTGAAAAACATGTTTTTCATATACCAGAAGTGTTTGAAGCTACTGACGGAATGAAAGGAGCTGGCATCTCACTCTCTTTGAATCTTCTTTATCATGCTAGGATTAGCAGGAAAAAGCAAAAAATTTCAGAATTGCACCTTGCAATGTGGAGATATTACTGTTTGTGCATTTACAATATTCATTGATTTTTGCCATTGAAAAACATGTTTTTCATATACCAGAAATGTTTGAAGCTACTGACTGAATGAAAGGAGCTGGCATCTCACTGTCTTTGAATCTTCTTTATCATGCTAGGATTAACAGGAAAAAGCAAAAAATTTCAGAATTGCACCTTGCAATGTGGAGATATTACTGTTTGTGCATTTACAATATTCATTGATTTTGCCATTGAAAAACGTCCAGAAATGTTTGAAGCTACTGACTGAATGAAAGGAGCTGGCATCTCACTCTCTTTGAATCTTCTTTATCATGCTAGGATAAGCAGGAAAAAGCAAAAAATTTCAGAATTGCACCTTGCAATGTGGAGATATTACTGTTTGTGCATTTACAATATTCATTGATTTTTGCCATTGAAAAACATGTTTTTCATATACCAGAAATGTTTGAAGCTACTGACGGAATGAAAGGAGCTGGCATCTCACTCTCTTTGAATCTTCTTTATCATGCTAGGATTAGCAGGAAAAAGCAAAAAATTTCAGAATTGCACCTTGCAATGTGGAGATATTACTGTTTGTGCATTTACAATATTCATTGATTTTTGCCATTGAAAAACATGTTTTTCATATACCAGAAATGTTTGAAGCTACTGACTGAATGAAAGGAGCTGGCATCTCACTGTCTTTGAATCTTCTTTATCATGCTAGGATTAACAGGAAAAAGCAAAAAATTTCAGAATTGCACCTTGCAATGTGGAGATATTACTGTTTGTGCATTTACAATATTCATTGATTTTGCCATTGAAAAACGTCCAGAAATGTTTGAAGCTACTGACTGAATGAAAGGAGCTGGCATCTCACTCTCTTTGAATCTTCTTTATCATGCTAGGATTAGCAGGAAAAAGCAAAAAAATTTCAGAATTGCACCTTGCAATGTGGAGATATTACTGTTTGTGCATTTACAATATTCATTGATTTTTGCCATTGAAAAACATGTTTTTCATATACCAGAAATGTTTGAAGCTACTGACTGAATGAAAGGAGCTGGCATCTCACTCTCTTTGAATCTTCTTTATCATGCTAGGATAAGCAGGAAAAAGCAAAAAATTTCAGAATTGCACCTTGCAATGTGGAGATATTACTGTTTGTGCATTTACAATATTCATTGATTTTTGCCATTGAAAAACATGTTTTTCATATACCAGAAATGTTTGAAGCTACTGACTTGAATGAAAGGAGCTGGCATCTCACTCTCTTTGAATCTTCTTTATCATGCTAGGATTAACAGGAAAAAGCAAAAAATTTCAGAATTGCACCTTGCAATGTGGAGATATTACTGTTTGTGCATTTACAATATTCATTGATTTTTGCCATTGAAAAACGTTCAGAAATGTTTGAAGCTACTGACTGAATGAAAGGAGCTGGTATCTCACTCTCTTTGAATCTTCTTTATCATGCTAGGATTAGCAGGAAAAAGCAAAAAATTTCAGAATTGCACCTTGCAATGTGGAGATATTACTGTTTATGCATTTACAATATTCATTGATTTTTGCCATTGAAAAACATGTTTTTCATATACAAGAAATGTTTGAAGCTACTGACTGAATGAAAGGAGCTGGCATCTCACTCTCTTTGAATCTTCTTTATCATGCTAGGATTAGCAGGAAAAAGCAAAAAATTTCAGAATTGCACCTTGCAATGTGGAGATATTACTGTTTGTGCATTTACAATATTCATTGATTTTTGCCATTGAAAAACGTCCAGAAATGTTTGAAGCTACTGACTGAATGAAATTAGCTGGCATCTCACTCTCTTTGAATCTTCTTTATCATGCTAGGATTAGCAGGAAAAAGCAAAAAATTTCAGAATTGCACCTTGCAATGTGGAGATATTACTGTTTGTGCATTTACAATATTCATTTATTTTTGCCATTGAAAAACATGTTTTTCATATACCAGAAATGTTTGAAGCTACTGACTGAATGAAAGGAGCTGGTATCTCACTCTCTTTGAATCTTCTTTATCATGCTAGGATTAACAGGAAAAAGCAAAAAATTTCAGAATTGCACCTTGCAATGTGGAGATATTACTGTTTGTGCATTTACAATATTCATTGATTTTTGCCATTGAAAAACGTCCAGAAATGTTTGAAGCTACTGACTGAATGAAAGGAGCTGGCATCTCACTCTCTTTGAATCTTCTTTATCATGCTAGTATTAACAGGAAAAAGCTAAAAATTTCAGAATTGCACCTTGCAATGTGGAGATATTACTGTTTGTGCATTTACAATATTCATTGATTTTTGCCATTGAAAAACATGTTTTTCATATACCAGAAATGTTTGAAGCTACTGACTGAATGAAAGGAGCTGGCATCTCACTCTCTTTGAATCTTCTTTATCATGCTAGGATAAGCAGGAAAAAGCAAAAAATTTCAGAATTGCACCTTGCAATGTGGAGATATTACTGTTTGTGCATTTACAATATTCATTGATTTTTGCCATTGAAAAACGTCCAGAAATGTTTGAAGCTACTGACTGAATGAAAGGAGCTGGTATCTCACTCTCTTTGAATCTTCTTTATCATGCTAGGATTAGCAGGAAAAAGCAAAAAATTTCAGAATTGCACCTTGCAATGTGGAGATATTACTGTTTATGCATTTACAATATTCATTGATTTTTGCCATTGAAAAACATGTTTTTCATATACAAGAAATGTTTGAAGCTACTGACTGAATGAAAGGAGCTGGCATCTCACTCTCTTTGAATCTTCTTTATCATGCTAGGATTAGCAGGAAAAAGCAAAAAATTTCAGAATTGCACCTTGCAATGTGGAGATATTACTGTTTGTGCATTTACAATATTCATTGATTTTTGCCATTGAAAAACGTCCAGAAATGTTTGAAGCTACTGACTGAATGAAATTAGCTGGCATCTCACTCTCTTTGAATCTTCTTTATCATGCTAGGATTAGCAGGAAAAAGCAAAAAATTTCAGAATTGCACCTTGCAATGTGGAGATATTACTGTTTGTGCATTTACAATATTCATTGATTTTTGCCATTGAAAAACATCATGTTATTCATATACCAGAAATGATTGAAGCTACTGACTGAATGAAAGGAGCTGGCATCTCACTCTCTTTGAATCTTCTTTATCATGCTAAGAGGAGCAGGAAAAAGTAAAAAATTTCAGAATTGCACCTTGCAATGCGGAGAAATTACTGTTTGTGCATTTACAATATTCAATGATTTTTGCCATTGAAAAACGTCCAGAAATGATTGAAGCTACTGACTGAATGAAAGGAGCTGGCATCTCACTCTCTTTGAATCTTCTTTATCATGCTAAGAGGAGCAGGAAAAAGTAAAAAATTTCAGAATTGCACCTTGCAATGCGGAGAAATTACTGTTTGTGCATTTACAATATTCAATGATTTTTGCCTTTGAAAAACGTCCAGAAATGATTGAAGCTACTGACTGAACGAAAGGAGCTGGCATCTCACTCTCTTAGAATCTTCTTTATCATGCTAAGAGGAGCAGGAAAAAGCAAAAAATTTCAGAATTGCACCTTGCAATGCGGAGAAATTACTGTTTGTGCATTTACAATATTCATTGATTTTTGCCATTGAAAAACATCATGTTATTCATATACCAGAAATGTTTGAAGCTACTGACTGAATGAAAGGAGCTGGCATCTCACTCTCTTTGAATCTTCTTTATCATGCTAAGAGGAGCAGGAAAAAGCAAAAAATTTCAGAATTGCACCTTGCAATGCGGAGAAATTACTGTTTGTGCATTTACAATATTCATTGATTTTTGCCATTGAAAAACGTCCAGAAATGATTGAAGCTACTGACTGAATGAAAGGAGCTGGCATCTCACTCTGAATTTTCTTTATCATGCTAAGAGGAGCAGGAAAAAGCAAAAAATTTCAGAATTGCACCTTGCAATGCGGAGAAATTACTGTTTGTGCATTTACAATATTCATTGATTTTTGCCATTGAAAAACGTCCAGAAATGATTGAAGCTACTGACTGAATGAAAGGAGCTGGCATCTCACTCTCTTTGAATCTTCTTTATCATGCTAAGAGGAGCAGGAAAAAGCAAAAAATTTCAGAATTGCACCTTGCAATGCGGAGAAATTACTGTTTGTGCATTTACAATATTCATTGATTTTTGACATTGAAAAACATCATGTTATTCATATACCAGAAATGATTGAAGCTACTGACTGAATGAAAGGAGCTGGCATCTCACTCTCTTTGAATCTTCTTTATCATGCTAAGAGGAGCAGGAAAAAGTAAAAAATTTCAGAATTGCACCTTGCAATGCGGAGAAATTACTGTTTGTGCATTTACAATATTCAATGATTTTTGCCATTGAAAAACGTCCAGAAATGATTGAAGCTACTGACTGAATGAAAGGAGCTGGCATCTCACTCTCTTTGAATCTTCTTTATCATGCTAAGAGGAGCAGGAAAAAGCAAAAAACTTCAGAATTGCACCTTGCAATGCGGAGAAATTACTGTTTGTGCATTTACAATATTCATTGATTTTTGCCATTGAAAAACATCATGTTATTCATATACCAGAAATGATTGAAGCTACTGACTGAATAAAAGGAGCTGGCATCTCACTCTCTTTGAATCTTCTTTATCATGCTAAGAGGAGCAGGAAAAAGTAAAAAATTTCAGAATTGCACCTTGCAATGCGGAGAAATTACTGTTTGTGCATTTACAATATTCAATGATTTTTGCCTTTGAAAAACGTCCAGAAATGATTGAAGCTACTGACTGAACGAAAGGAGCTGGCATCTCACTCTCTTTGAATCTTCTTTATCATGCTAAGAGGAGCAGGAAAAAGCAAAAAATTTCAGAATTGCACCTTGCAATGCGGAGAAATTACTGTTTGTGCATTTACAATATTCATTGATTTTTGCCATTGAAAAACATCATGTTATTCATATACCAGAAATGTTTGAAGCTACTGACTGAATGAAAGGAGCTGGCATCTCACTCTCTTTGAATCTTCTTTATCATGCTAAGAGGAGCAGGAAAAAGCAAAAAATTTCAGAATTGCACCTTGCAATGCGGAGAAATTACTGTTTGTGCATTTACAATATTCATTGATTTTTGCCATTGAAAAACGTCCAGAAATGATTGAAGCTACTGACTGAATGAAAGCAGCTGGCATCTCACTCTGAATTTTCTTTATCATGCTAAGAGGAGCAGGAAAAAGCAAAAAATTTCAGAATTGCACCTTGCAATGCGGAGAAATTACTGTTTGTGCATTTACAATATTCATTGATTTTTGCCATTGAAAAACGTCCAGAAATGATTGAAGCTACTGACTGAATGAAAGGAGCTGGCATCTCACTCTCTTTGAATCGTCTTTATCATGCTAAGAGGAGCAGGAAAAAGCAAAAAATTTCAGAATTGCACCTTGCAATGCGGAGAAATTACTGTTTGTGCATTTACAATATTCATTGATTTTTGCCATTGAAAAACATCATGTTATTCATATACCAGAAATGTTTGAAGCTACTGACTGAATGAAAGGAGCTGGCATCTCACTCTCTTTGAATCTTCTTTATCATGCTAAGAGGAGCAGGAAAAAGCAAAAAATTTCAGAATTGCACCTTGCAATGCGGAGAAATTACTGTTTGTGCATTTACAATATTCATTGATTTTTGCCATTGAAAAACATCATGTTATTCATATACCAGAAATGTTTGAAGCTACTGACTGAATGAAAGGAGCTGGCATCTCACTCTCTTTGAATCTTCTTTATCATGCTTGGATTAGCAGGAAAAAGCAAAAAATTTCAGAATTGCACCTTGCAATGTGGAGATATTACTGTTTGTGCATTTACAATATTCATTGATTTTTGCCATTGAAAAACATGTTTTTCATATACCAGAAATGTTTGAAGCTACTGACTGAATGAAAGGAGCTGGCATCTCACTCTCTTTGAATCTTCTTTATCATGCTAGGATTAGCAGGAAAAAGCAAAAAATTTCAGAATTGCACCTTGCAATGTGGAGATATTACTGTTTGTGCATTTACAATATTCATTGATTTTTGCCATTGAAAAACATGTTTTTCATATACCAGAAATGTTTGAAGCTACTGACTGAATGAAAGGAGCTGGCATCTCACTCTCTTTGAATCTTCTTTATCATGCTAGGATTAACAGGAAAAAGCAAAAAATTTCAGAATTGCACCTTGCAATGTGGAGATATTACTGTTTGTGCATTTACAATATTCATTGATTTTTGCCATTGAAAAACGTCCAGAAATGTTTGAAGCTACTGACTGAATGAAAGGAGCTGGCATCTCACTCTCTTTGAATCTTCTTTATCATGCTAGGATTAGCAGGAAAAAGCAAAAAATTTCAGAATTGCACCTTGCAATGTGGAGATATTGCTGTTTGTGCATTTACAATATTCATTGATTTTTGCCATTGAAAAACATGTTTTTCATATACAAGAAATGTTTGAAGCTACTGACTGAATGAAAGGAGCTGGCATCTCACTCTCTTTGAATCTTCTTTATCATGCTAGGATTAGCAGGAAAAAGCAAAAAATTTCAGAATTGCACCTTGCAATGTGGAGATATTACTGTTTGTGCATTTACAATATTCATTGATTTTTGCCATTGAAAAACGTCCAGAAATGTTTGAAGCTACTGACTGAATGAAAGGAGCTGGCATCTCACTCTCTTTGAATCTTCTTTATCATGCTAGGATTAGCAGGAAAAAGCAAAAAATTTCAGAATTGCACCTTGCAATGTGGAGATATTACTGTTTGTGCATTTACAATATTCATTGATTTTTGCCATTGAAAAACATGTTTTTCATATACCAGAAATGTTTGAAGCTACTGACGGAATGAAAGGAGCTGGCATCTCACTCTCTTTGAATCTTCTTTATCATGCTAGGATTAGCAGGAAAAAGCAAAAAATTTCAGAATTGCACCTTGCAATGTGGAGATATTACTGTTTGTGCATTTACAATATTCATTGATTTTTGCCATTGAAAAACATGTTTTTCATATACCAGAAATGTTTGAAGCTACTGACTGAATGAAAGGAGCTGGCATCTCACTGTCTTTGAATCTTCTTTATCATGCTAGGATTAACAGGAAAAAGCAAAAAATTTCAGAATTGCACCTTGCAATGTGGAGATATTACTGTTTGTGCATTTACAATATTCATTGATTTTGCCATTGAAAAACGTCCAGAAATGTTTGAAGCTACTGACTGAATGAAAGGAGCTGGCATCTCACTCTCTTTAAATCTTCTTTATCATGCTAGGATTAGCAGGAAAAAGCAAAAAAATTTCAGAATTGCACCTTGCAATGTGGAGATATTACTGTTTGTGCATTTACAATATTCATTGATTTTTGCCATTGAAAAACATGTTTTTCATATATCAGAAATGTTTGAAGCTACTGACTGAATGAAAGGAGCTGGCATCTCACTCTCTTTGAATCTTCTTTATCATGCTAGGATAAGCAGGAAAAAGCAAAAAATTTCAGAATTGCACCTTGCAATGTGGAGATATTACTGTTTGTGCATTTACAATATTCATTGATTTTTGCCATTGAAAAACATGTTTTTCATATACCAGAAATGTTTGAAGCTACTGACTTGAATGAAAGGAGCTGGCATCTCACTCTCTTTGAATCTTCTTTATCATGCTAGGATTAACAGGAAAAAGCAAAAAATTTCAGAATTGCACCTTGCAATGTGGAGATATTACTGTTTGTGCATTTACAATATTCATTGATTTTTGCCATTGAAAAACGTCCAGAAATGTTTGAAGCTACTGACTGAATGAAAGGAGCTGGTATCTCACTCTCTTTGAATCTTCTTTATCATGCTAGGATTAGCAGGAAAAAGCAAAAAATTTCAGAATTGCACCTTGCAATGTGGAGATATTACTGTTTGTGCATTTACAATATTCATTGATTTTGCCATTGAAAAACGTCCAGAAATGTTTGAAGCTACTGACTGAATGAAAGGAGCTGGCATCTCACTCTCTTTGAATCTTCTTTATCATGCTAGGATTAGCAGGAAAAAGCAAAAAATTTCAGAATTGCACCTTGCAATGTGGAGATATTACTGTTTGTGCATTTACAATATTCATTGATTTTTGCCATTGAAAAACATGTTTTTCATATACCAGAAGTGTTTGAAGCTACTGACGGAATGAAAGGAGCTGGCATCTCACTCTCTTTGAATCTTCTTTATCATGCTAGGATTAGCAGGAAAAAGCAAAAAATTTCAGAATTGCACCTTGCAATGTGGAGATATTACTGTTTGTGCATTTACAATATTCATTGATTTTTGCCATTGAAAAACATGTTTTTCATATACCAGAAATGTTTGAAGCTACTGACTGAATGAAAGGAGCTGGCATCTCACTGTCTTTGAATCTTCTTTATCATGCTAGGATTAACAGGAAAAAGCAAAAAATTTCAGAATTGCACCTTGCAATGTGGAGATATTACTGTTTGTGCATTTACAATATTCATTGATTTTGCCATTGAAAAACGTCCAGAAATGTTTGAAGCTACTGACTGAATGAAAGGAGCTGGCATCTCACTCTCTTTGAATCTTCTTTATCATGCTAGGATAAGCAGGAAAAAGCAAAAAATTTCAGAATTGCACCTTGCAATGTGGAGATATTACTGTTTGTGCATTTACAATATTCATTGATTTTTGCCATTGAAAAACATGTTTTTCATATACCAGAAATGTTTGAAGCTACTGACGGAATGAAAGGAGCTGGCATCTCACTCTCTTTGAATCTTCTTTATCATGCTAGGATTAGCAGGAAAAAGCAAAAAATTTCAGAATTGCACCTTGCAATGTGGAGATATTACTGTTTGTGCATTTACAATATTCATTGATTTTTGCCATTGAAAAACATGTTTTTCATATACCAGAAATGTTTGAAGCTACTGACTGAATGAAAGGAGCTGGCATCTCACTGTCTTTGAATCTTCTTTATCATGCTAGGATTAACAGGAAAAAGCAAAAAATTTCAGAATTGCACCTTGCAATGTGGAGATATTACTGTTTGTGCATTTACAATATTCATTGATTTTGCCATTGAAAAACGTCCAGAAATGTTTGAAGCTACTGACTGAATGAAAGGAGCTGGCATCTCACTCTCTTTGAATCTTCTTTATCATGCTAGGATTAGCAGGAAAAAGCAAAAAAATTTCAGAATTGCACCTTGCAATGTGGAGATATTACTGTTTGTGCATTTACAATATTCATTGATTTTTGCCATTGAAAAACATGTTTTTCATATACCAGAAATGTTTGAAGCTACTGACTGAATGAAAGGAGCTGGCATCTCACTCTCTTTGAATCTTCTTTATCATGCTAGGATAAGCAGGAAAAAGCAAAAAATTTCAGAATTGCACCTTGCAATGTGGAGATATTACTGTTTGTGCATTTACAATATTCATTGATTTTTGCCATTGAAAAACATGTTTTTCATATACCAGAAATGTTTGAAGCTACTGACTTGAATGAAAGGAGCTGGCATCTCACTCTCTTTGAATCTTCTTTATCATGCTAGGATTAACAGGAAAAAGCAAAAAATTTCAGAATTGCACCTTGCAATGTGGAGATATTACTGTTTGTGCATTTACAATATTCATTGATTTTTGCCATTGAAAAACGTTCAGAAATGTTTGAAGCTACTGACTGAATGAAAGGAGCTGGTATCTCACTCTCTTTGAATCTTCTTTATCATGCTAGGATTAGCAGGAAAAAGCAAAAAATTTCAGAATTGCACCTTGCAATGTGGAGATATTACTGTTTATGCATTTACAATATTCATTGATTTTTGCCATTGAAAAACATGTTTTTCATATACAAGAAATGTTTGAAGCTACTGACTGAATGAAAGGAGCTGGCATCTCACTCTCTTTGAATCTTCTTTATCATGCTAGGATTAGCAGGAAAAAGCAAAAAATTTCAGAATTGCACCTTGCAATGTGGAGATATTACTGTTTGTGCATTTACAATATTCATTGATTTTTGCCATTGAAAAACGTCCAGAAATGTTTGAAGCTACTGACTGAATGAAATTAGCTGGCATCTCACTCTCTTTGAATCTTCTTTATCATGCTAGGATTAGCAGGAAAAAGCAAAAAATTTCAGAATTGCACCTTGCAATGTGGAGATATTACTGTTTGTGCATTTACAATATTCATTTATTTTTGCCATTGAAAAACATGTTTTTCATATACCAGAAATGTTTGAAGCTACTGACTGAATGAAAGGAGCTGGTATCTCACTCTCTTTGAATCTTCTTTATCATGCTAGGATTAACAGGAAAAAGCAAAAAATTTCAGAATTGCACCTTGCAATGTGGAGATATTACTGTTTGTGCATTTACAATATTCATTGATTTTTGCCATTGAAAAACGTCCAGAAATGTTTGAAGCTACTGACTGAATGAAAGGAGCTGGCATCTCACTCTCTTTGAATCTTCTTTATCATGCTAGTATTAACAGGAAAAAGCTAAAAATTTCAGAATTGCACCTTGCAATGTGGAGATATTACTGTTTGTGCATTTACAATATTCATTGATTTTTGCCATTGAAAAACATGTTTTTCATATACCAGAAATGTTTGAAGCTACTGACTGAATGAAAGGAGCTGGCATCTCACTCTCTTTGAATCTTCTTTATCATGCTAGGATTAGCAGGAAAAAGCAAAAAATTTCAGAATTGCACCTTGCAATGTGGAGATATTACTGTTTGTGCATTTACAATATTCATTGATTTTTGCCATTGAAAAACATGTTTTTCATATACCAGAAATGTTTGAAGCTACTGACTGAATGAAAGGAGCTGGCATCTCACTCTCTTTGAATCTTCTTTATCATGCTAGGATTAGCAGGAAAAAGCAAAAAATTTCAGAATTGCACCTTGCAATGTGGAGATATTACTGTTTGTGCATTTACAATATTCATTGATTTTTGCCATTGAAAAACATGTTTTTCATATACCAGAAATGTTTGAAGCTACTGACTGAATGAAAGGAGCTGGCATCTCACTCTCTTTGAATCTTCTTTATCATGCTAGGATTAGCAGGAAAAAGCAAAAAATTTCAGAATTGCACCTTGCAATGTGGAGATATTACTGTTTGTGCATTTACAATATTCATTGATTTTTGCCATTGAAAAACATGTTTTTCATATACCAGAAATGTTTGAAGCTACTGACTGAATGAAAGGAGCTGGCATCTCACTCTCTTTGAATCTTCTTTATCATGCTAGGATTAACAGGAAAAAACAAAAAATTTCAGAATTGCACCTTGCAATGTGGAGATATTACTGTTTGTGCATTTACAATATTCATTGATTTTTGCCATTGAAAAACATGTTTTTCATATACCAGAAATGTTTGAAGCTACTGACTGAATGAAAGGAGCTGGCATCTCACTCTCTTTGAATCTTCTTTATCATGCTAGGATTAACAGGAAAAAGCAAAAAATTTCAGAATTGCACCTTGCAATGTGGAGATATTACTGTTTGTGCATTTACAATATTCATTGATTTTTTCCATTGAAAAACGTCCAGAAATGTTTGAAGCTACTGACTGAATGAAAGGAGCTGGCATCTCACTCTCTTTGAATCTTCTTTATCATGCTAGGATTAGCAGGAAAAAGCAAAAAATTTCAGAATTGCACCTTGCAATGTGGAGATATTACTGTTTGTGCATTTACAATATTCATTGATTTTTGCCATTGAAAAACGTCCAGAAATGTTTGAAGCTACTGACTGAATGAAAGGAGCTGGCATCTCACTCTCTTTGAATCTTCTTTATCATGCTAGGATTAGCAGGAAAAAGCAAAAAATTTCAGAATTGCACCTTGCAATGTGGAGATATTACTGTTTGTGCATTTACAATATTCATTGATTTTTGCCATTGAAAAACATGTTTTTCATATACCAGAAATGTTTGAAGCTACTGACTGAATGAAAGGAGCTGGCATCTCACTCTCTTTGAATCTTCTTTATCATGCTAGGATTAGCAGGAAAAAGCAAAAAATTTCAGAATTGCACCTTGCAATGTGGAGATATTACTGTTTGTGCATTTACAATATTCATTTATTTTTGCCATTGAAAAACATGTTTTTCATATACCAGAAATGTTTGAAGCTACTGACTGAATGAAAGGAGCTGGCATCTCACTCTCTTTAAATCTTCTTTATCATGCTAGGATTAACAGGAAAAAGCAAAAAATTTCAGAATTGCACCTTGCAATGTGGAGATATTACTGTTTGTGCATTTACAATATTCATTGATTTTTGCCATTGAAAAACGTCCAGAAATGTTTGAAGCTACTGACTGAATGAAAGGAGCTGGCATCTCACTCTCTTTGAATCTTCTTTATCATGCTAGGATTAGCAGGAAAAAGCAAAAAATTTCAGAATTGCACCTTGCAATGCGGAGAAATTACTGTTTGTGCATTTACAATATTCATTGATTTTTGCCATTGAAAAACATCAATCATTTCTGGTATATGAATAACATGATATTTTTCAATGGCAAAAATCAATGAATTTTGTAAATGCACAAACAGTAATTTCTCCGCATTGCAAGGCGCAATTCTGAAATTTTTTGCTTTTTCCTGCTCCTCTTAGCATGATAAATAAGATTCAAAGAGAGTGAGATGCCAGCTCCTTTCATTCAGTCAGTAGCTTCAATCATTTCTGGACATTTTTCAATGGCAAAAATCAATGAATATTGTAAATGCACAAACAGTAATTTCTCCGCATTGCAAGGTGCAATTCTGAATTTTTTTGCTTTTTCCTGCTCCTCTTAGCATGATAAAGAAGATTCAAAGAGAGTGAGATGCCAGCTCCTTTCATTCAGTCAGTAGCTTCAATCATTTCTGGACGTTTTTCAATGGCAAAAATCAATGAATATTGTAAATGCACAAACAGTAATTTCTCCGCATTGCAAGGTGCAATTCTGAAATTTTTTGCTTTTTCCTGCTCCTCTTAGCATGATAAAGAAGATTCAAAGAGAGTGAGATGCCAGCTCCTTTCATTCAGTCAGTACCTTCAATCATTTCTGGACGTTTTTCAATGGCAAAAATCAATGAATATTGTAAATGCACAAACAGTAATTTCTCCGCATTGCAAGGTGCAATTCTGAAATTTTTTGCTTTTTCCTGCTCCTCTTAGCATGATAAAGAAGATTCAAAGAGAGTGAGATGCCAGCTCCTTTCATTCAGTCAGTAGCTTCAATCATTTCTGGACGTTTTTCAATGGCAAAAATCAATGAATATTGTAAATGCACAAACAGTAATTTCTCCGCATTGCAAGGTGCAATTCTGAAATTTTTTGCTTTTTCCTGCTCCTCTTAGCATGATAAAGAAGATTCAAAGAGAGTGAGATGCCAGCTCCTTTCATTCAGTCAGTAGCTTCAATCATTTCTGGACGTTTTTCAATGGCAAAAATCAATGAATATTGTAAATGCACAAAAAGTAATTTCTCCGCATTGCAAGGTGCAATTCTGAAATTTTTTGCTTTTTCCTGCTCCTCTTAGCATGATAAAGAAGATTCAAAGAGAGTGAGATGCCAGCTCCTTTCATTCAGTCAGTAGCTTCAAACATTTCTGGTATATGAATAACATGATGTTTTTCAATGGCAAAAATCAATGAATATTGTAAATGCACAAACAGTAATTTCTCCGCATTGCAAGGTGCAAGTCTGAAATTTTTTGCTTTTTCCTGCTCCTCTTAGCATGATAAAAAAGATTCAAAGAGAGTGAGATGGCAGCTACTTTCATTCAGTCAGTAGCTTCAATCATTTCTGGACGTTTTTCAATGGTAAAAATCAATGAATATTGTAAATGCACAAACAGTAATTTCTCCACATTGCAAGGTGCAATTCTGAAATTTTTTGCTTTTTCCTGCTCCTCTTAGCATGATAAAGAAGATTCAAAGAGAGTGAGATGCCAGCTCCTTTCATTCAGTCAGTAGCTTCAAACATTTCTGGTATATGAATAACATGATGTTTTTCAATGGCAAAAATCAATGAATATTGTAAATGCACAAACAGTAATTTCTCCGCATTGCAAGGTGCAATTCTGAAATTTCTTGCTTTTTCCTGCTCCTCTTAGCATGATAAAGAAGATTCAAAGAGAGTGAGATGCCAGCTCCTTTCATTCAGTCAGTAGCTTCAATCATTTCTGGTATATGAATAACATGATGTTTTTCAATGGCAAAAATCAATGAATATTGTAAATGCACAAACAGTAATTTCTCCGCATTGCAAGGTGCAATTCTGAAATTTTTTGCTTTTTCCTGCTCCTCTTAGCATGATAAACAAGATTCAAAGAGAGTGAGATGCCAGCTCCTTTCATTCAGTCAGTAGCTTCAATCATTTCTGGACTTTTTTCAACGGCAAAAATCAATGAATATTGTAAATGCACAAACAGTAATTTCTCCGCATTGCAAGGTGCAATTCTGAAATTTTTTGCTTTTTCCTGCTCCTCTTAGCATGATAAAGAAGATTCAAAGAGAGTGAGATGCCAGCTCCTTTCATTCAGTCAGTAGCTTCAATCATTTCTGGACGTTTTTCAATGGCAAAAATCAATGTATATTGTAAATGCACAAACAGTAATTTCTCCGCATTGCAAGGTGCAATTCTGAAATTTTTTGCTTTTTCCTGCTCCTCTTAGCATGATAAAGAAGATTCAAAGAGAGTGAGATGCCAGCTCCTTTCATTCAGTCAGTAGCCTCAATCATTTCTGGACGTTTTTCAATGGCAAAAATCAATGAATATTGTAAATGCACAAACAGTAATTTCTCCGCATTGCAAGGTGCAATTCTGAAATTTTTTGCTTTTTCCTGCTCCTCTTAGCATGATAAAGAAGATTCAAAGAGAGTGAGATGCCAGCTCCTTTCATTCAGTCAGTAGCTTCAAACATTTCTGGTATATGAATAACATGATGTTTTTCAATGGCAAAAATCAATGAATTTTGTAAATGCACAAACAGCAATTTCTCCGCATTGCAAGGTGCAATTCTGAAATTTTTTGCTTTTTCCTGCTCCTCTTAGCATGATAAAGAAGATTCAAAGAGAGTGAGATGCCAGCTCCTTTCATTCAGTCAGTAGCTTCAATCATTTCTGGACGTTTTTCAATGGCAAAAATCAATGAATATTGTAAATGCACAAACAGTAATTTCTCCGCATCGCGAGGTGCAATTCTGAAATTTTTTGCTTTTTCCTGCTCCTCTTAGCATGATAAAGAAGATTCAAAGAGAGTGAGATGCCAGCTCCTTTCATTCAGTCAGTAGCTTCAATCATTTCTGGTATGTGAATAACATGATGTTTTTCAATGGCAAAAATCAATGAATATTGTAAATGCACAAACAGTAATTTCTCCGCATTGCAAGGTGCAATTCTGAAATGTTTTGCTTTTTCCTGCTCCTCTTAGCATGATAAAGAAGATTCAAAGAGAGTGAGATGCCAGCTCCTTTCATTCAGTCAGTAGCTTCAATCATTTCTGGTATATGAATAACATGATGTTTTTCAATGGCAAAAATCAATGAATATTGTAAATGCACAAACAGTAATTTATTCGCATTGCAAGGTGCAATTCTGAAATTTTTTGGTTTTTCCTGCTCCTCTTAGCATGATAAAGAAGATTCAAAGAGAGTGAGATGCCAGCTCCTTTCATTCAGTCAGTAGCTTCAAACATTTCTGGTATATGAATAACATGATGTTTTTCAATGCCAAAAATCAATGAATATTGTAAATGCACAAACAGTAATTTCTCCGCATTGCAAGGTGCAATTCTGAAATTTTTTGCCTTTTCCTGCTCCTCTTAGCATGATAAAGAAGATTCAAAGAGAGTGAGATGCCAGCTCCTTTCATTCAGTCAGTAGCTTCAATCATTTCTGGACGTTTTTCAATGGCAAAAATCAATGAATATTGTAAATGCACAAACAGTAATTTCTCCGCATTGCAAGGTGCAATTCTGAAATTTTTTGCTTTTTCCTGCTCCTCTTAGCATGATAAAGAAGATTCAAAGAGAGTGAGATTCCAGCTCCTTTCATTCAGTCAGTAGCTTCAAACATTTCTGGTATATGAATAACATGATGTTTTTCAATGGCAAAAATCAATGAATATTGTAAATGCACAAACAGTAATTTCTCCGCATTGCAAGGTGCAATTCTGAAATTTTTTGCTTTTTCCTGCTCCTCTTAGCATGATAAAGAAGATTCAAAGAGAGTGAGATGCCAGCTCCTTTCATTCAGTCAGTAGCTTCAATCATTTCTGGACGTTTTTCAATGGCAAAAATCAATGAATATTGTAAATGCACAAACAGTAATTTCTCCGCATTGCAAGGTGCAATTCTGAAATTTTTTGCTTTTTCCTGCTCCTCTTAGCATGATAAAGAAGATTCAAAGAGAGTGAGATGCCAGCTCCTTTCATTCAGTCAGTAGCTTCAATCATTTCTGGTATATGAATAACATGATGTTTTTCAATGGCAAAAATCAATGAATATTGTAAATGCACAAACAGTAATTTCTCCGCATTGCAAGGTGCAATTCTGAAATTTTTTGCTTTTTCCTGCTCCTCTTAGCATGATAAAGAAGATTCAAAGAGAGTGAGATGCCAGCTCCTTTCATTCAGTCAGTAGCTTCAATCATTTCTGGACGTTTTTCAATGGCAAAAATCAATGAATATTGTAAATGCACAAACAGTAATTTCTCCGCATTGCAAGGTGCAATTCTGAAATTTTTTGCTTTTTCCTGCTCCTCTTAGCATGATAAAGAAGATTCAAAGAGAGTGACATGCCAGCTCCTTTCATTCAGTCAGTAGCTTCAAACATTTCTGGTATATGAATAACATGATGTTTTTCAATGGCAAAAATCAATGAATATTGTAAATGCACAAACAGTAATTTCTCCGCATTGCAAGGTGCAATTCTGAAATTTTTTGCTTTTTCCTGCTCCTCTTAGCATGATAAAGAAGATTCAAAGAGAGTGAGATGTCAGCTCCTTTCATTCAGTCAGTAGCTTCAATCATTTCTGGACGTTTTTCAATGGCAAAAATCAATGAATATTGTAAATGCACAAACAGTAATTTCTCCGCATTGCAAGGTGCAATTCTGAAATTTTTTGCTTTTTCCTGCTCCTCTTAGCATGATAAAGAAGATTCAAAGAGAGTGAGATGCCAGCTCCTTTCATTCAGTCGGTAGGTTCAATCATTTCTGGACGTTTTTCAATGGCAAAAATCAATGAATATTGTAAATGCACAATCAGTAATTTCTCCGCATTGCAAGGTGCAATTCTGAAATTTTTTGCTTTTTCCTGCTCCTCTTAGCATGATAAAGAAGATTCAAAGAGAGTGAGATGCCAGCTCCTTTCATTCAGTCAGTAGCTTCAATCATTTCTGGACGTTTTTCAATGGCAAAAATCAATGAATATTGTAAATGCACAAACAGTAATTTCTCCGCATTGCAAGGTGCAATTCTGAAATTTTTTGCTTTTTCCTGCTCCTCTTAGCATGATAAAGAAGATTCAAAGAGAGTGAGATGCCAGCTCCTTTGATTCAGTCAGTAGCTTCAATCATTTCTGGACGTTTTTCAATGGCAAAAATCAATGTATATTGTAAATGCACAAACAGTAATTTCTCCGCATTGCAAGGTGCAATTCTGAAATTTTTTGCTTTTTCCTGCTCCTCTTAGCATGATAAAGAAGATTCAAAGAGAGTGAGATGCCAGCTCCTTTCATTCAGTCAGTAGCTTCAATCATTTCTGGACGTTTTTCAATGGCAAAAATCAATGTATATTGTAAATGCACAAACAGTAATTTCTCCGCATTGCAAGGTGCAATTCTGAAATTTTTTGCTTTTTCCTGCTCCTCTTAGCATGATAAAGAAGATTCAAAGAGAGTGAGATGCCAGCTCCTTTCATTCAGTCAGTAGCTTCAATCATTTCTGGACGTTTTTCAATGGCAAAAATCAATGAATATTGTAAATGCACAAACAGTAATTTCTCCGCATTGCAAGGTGCAATTCTGAAATTTTTTGCTTTTTCCTGCTCCTCTTAGCATGATAAAGAAGATTCAAAGAGAGTGAGATGCCAGCTCCTTTCATTCAGTCAGTAGCTTCAAACATTTCTGGTATATGAATAACATGATGTTTTTCAATGGCAAAAATCAATGAATTTTGTAAATGCACAAACAGCAATTTCTCCGCATTGCAAGGTGCAATTCTGAAATTTTTTGCTTTTTCCTGCTCCTCTTAGCATGATAAAGAAGATTCAAAGAGAGTGAGATGCCAGCTCCTTTCATTCAGTCAGTAGCTTCAATCATTTCTGGACGTTTTTCAATGGCAAAAATCAATGAATATTGTAAATGCACAAACAGTAATTTCTCCGCATTGCGAGGTGCAATTCTGAAATTTTTTGCTTTTTCCTGCTCCTCTTAGCATGATAAAGAAGATTCAAAGAGAGTGAGATGCCAGCTCCTTTCATTCAGTCAGTAGCTTCAATCATTTCTGGTATATGAATAACATGATGTTTTTCAATGGCAAAAATCAATGAATATTGTAAATGCACAAACAGTAATTTCTCCGCATTGCAAGGTGCAATTCTGAAATTTTTTGCTTTTTCCTGCTCCTCTTAGCATGATAAAGAAGATTCAAAGAGAGTGAGATGCCAGCTCCTTTCATTCAGTCAGTAGCTTCAATCATTTCTGGTATATGAATAACATGATGTTTTTCAATGGCAAAAATCAATGAATATTGTAAATGCACAAACAGTAATTTATTCGCATTGCAAGGTGCAATTCTGAAATTTTTTGCTTTTTCCTGCTCCTCTTAGCATGATAAAGAAGATTCAAAGAGAGTGAGATGCCAGCTCCTTTCATTCAGTCAGTAGCTTCAAACATTTCTGGTATATGAATAACATGATGTTTTTCAATGGCAAAAATCAATGAATATTGTAAATGCACAAACAGTAATTTCTCCGCATTGCAAGGTGCAATTCTGAAATTTTTTGCCTTTTCCTGCTCCTCTTAGCATGATAAAGAAGATTCAAAGAGAGTGAGATGCCAGCTCCTTTCATTCAGTCAGTAGCTTCAATCATTTCTGGACGTTTTTCAATGGCAAAAATCAATGAATATTGTAAATGCACAAACAGTAATTTCTCCGCATTGCAAGGTGCAATTCTGAAATTTTTTGCTTTTTCCTGCTCCTCTTAGCATGATAAAGAAGATTCAAAGAGAGTGAGATGCCAGCTCCTTTCATTCAGTCAGTAGCTTCAAACATTTCTGGTATATGAATAACATGATGTTTTTCAATGGCAAAAATCAATGAATATTGTAAATGCACAAACAGTAATTTCTCCGCATTGCAAGGTGCAATTCTGAAATTTTTTGCTTTTTCCTGCTCCTCTTAGCATGATAAAGAAGATTCAAAGAGAGTGAGATGCCAGCTCCTTTCATTCAGTCAGTAGCTTCAATCATTTCTGGACGTTTTTCAATGGCAAAAATCAATGAATATTGTAAATGCACAAACAGTAATTTCTCCGCATTGCAAGGTGCAATTCTGAAATTTTTTGCTTTTTCCTGCTCCTCTTAGCATGATAAAGAAGATTCAAAGAGAGTGAGATGCCAGCTCCTTTCATCCAGTCAGTAGCTTCAATCATTTCTGGTATGTGAATAACATGATGTTTTTCAATGGCAAAAATCAATGAATATTGTAAATGCACAAACAGTAATTTCTCCGCATTGCAAGGTGCAATTCTGAAATGTTTTGCTTTTTCCTGCTCCTCTTAGCATGATAAAGAAGATTCAAAGAGAGTGAGATGCCAGCTCCTTTCATTCAGTCAGTAGCTTCAATCATTTCTGGTATATGAATAACATGATGTTTTTCAATGGCAAAAATCAATGAATATTGTAAATGCACAAACAGTAATTTATTCGCATTGCAAGGTGCAATTCTGAAATTTTTTGGTTTTTCCTGCTCCTCTTAGCATGATAAAGAAGATTCAAAGAGAGTGAGATGCCAGCTCCTTTCATTCAGTCAGTAGCTTCAAACATTTCTGGTATATGAATAACATGATGTTTTTCAATGCCAAAAATCAATGAATATTGTAAATGCACAAACAGTAATTTCTCCGCATTGCAAGGTGCAATTCTGAAATTTTTTGCCTTTTCCTGCTCCTCTTAGCATGATAAAGAAGATTCAAAGAGAGTGAGATGCCAGCTCCTTTCATTCAGTCAGTAGCTTCAATCATTTCTGGACGTTTTTCAATGGCAAAAATCAATGAATATTGTAAATGCACAAACAGTAATTTCTCCGCATTGCAAGGTGCAATTCTGAAATTTTTTGCTTTTTCCTGCTCCTCTTAGCATGATAAAGAAGATTCAAAGAGAGTGAGATTCCAGCTCCTTTCATTCAGTCAGTAGCTTCAAACATTTCTGGTATATGAATAACATGATGTTTTTCAATGGCAAAAATCAATGAATATTGTAAATGCACAAACAGTAATTTCTCCGCATTGCAAGGTGCAATTCTGAAATTTTTTGCTTTTTCCTGCTCCTCTTAGCATGATAAAGAAGATTCAAAGAGAGTGAGATGCCAGCTCCTTTCATTCAGTCAGTAGCTTCAATCATTTCTGGACGTTTTTCAATGGCAAAAATCAATGAATATTGTAAATGCACAAACAGTAATTTCTCCGCATTGCAAGGTGCAATTCTGAAATTTTTTGCTTTTTCCTGCTCCTCTTAGCATGATAAAGAAGATTCAAAGAGAGTGAGATGCCAGCTCCTTTCATTCAGTCAGTAGCTTCAATCATTTCTGGTATATGAATAACATGATGTTTTTCAATGGCAAAAATCAATGAATATTGTAAATGCACAAACAGTAATTTCTCCGCATTGCAAGGTGCAATTCTGAAATTTTTTGCTTTTTCCTGCTCCTCTTAGCATGATAAAGAAGATTCAAAGAGAGTGAGATGCCAGCTCCTTTCATTCAGTCAGTAGCTTCAATCATTTCTGGACGTTTTTCAATGGCAAAAATCAATGAATATTGTAAATGCACAAACAGTAATTTCTCCGCATTGCAAGGTGCAATTCTGAAATTTTTTGCTTTTTCCTGCTCCTCTTAGCATGATAAAGAAGATTCAAAGAGAGTGACATGCCAGCTCCTTTCATTCAGTCAGTAGCTTCAAACATTTCTGGTATATGAATAACATGATGTTTTTCAATGGCAAAAATCAATGAATATTGTAAATGCACAAACAGTAATTTCTCCGCATTGCAAGGTGCAATTCTGAAATTTTTTGCTTTTTCCTGCTCCTCTTAGCATGATAAAGAAGATTCAAAGAGAGTGAGATGTCAGCTCCTTTCATTCAGTCAGTAGCTTCAATCATTTCTGGACGTTTTTCAATGGCAAAAATCAATGAATATTGTAAATGCACAAACAGTAATTTCTCCGCATTGCAAGGTGCAATTCTGAAATTTTTTGCTTTTTCCTGCTCCTCTTAGCATGATAAAGAAGATTCAAAGAGAGTGAGATGCCAGCTCCTTTCATTCAGTCGGTAGGTTCAATCATTTCTGGACGTTTTTCAATGGCAAAAATCAATGAATATTGTAAATGCACAATCAGTAATTTCTCCGCATTGCAAGGTGCAATTCTGAAATTTTTTGCTTTTTCCTGCTCCTCTTAGCATGATAAAGAAGATTCAAAGAGAGTGAGATGCCAGCTCCTTTCATTCAGTCAGTAGCTTCAATCATTTCTGGACGTTTTTCAATGGCAAAAATCAATGAATATTGTAAATGCACAAACAGTAATTTCTCCGCATTGCAAGGTGCAATTCTGAAATTTTTTGCTTTTTCCTGCTCCTCTTAGCATGATAAAGAAGATTCAAAGAGAGTGAGATGCCAGCTCCTTTGATTCAGTCAGTAGCTTCAATCATTTCTGGACGTTTTTCAATGGCAAAAATCAATGTATATTGTAAATGCACAAACAGTAATTTCTCCGCATTGCAAGGTGCAATTCTGAAATTTTTTGCTTTTTCCTGCTCCTCTTAGCATGATAAAGAAGATTCAAAGAGAGTGAGATGCCAGCTCCTTTCATTCAGTCAGTAGCTTCAATCATTTCTGGACGTTTTTCAATGGCAAAAATCAATGTATATTGTAAATGCACAAACAGTAATTTCTCCGCATTGCAAGGTGCAATTCTGAAATTTTTTGCTTTTTCCTGCTCCTCTTAGCATGATAAAGAAGATTCAAAGAGAGTGAGATGCCAGCTCCTTTCATTCAGTCAGTAGCTTCAATCATTTCTGGACGTTTTTCAATGGCAAAAATCAATGAATATTGTAAATGCACAAACAGTAATTTCTCCGCATTGCAAGGTGCAATTCTGAAATTTTTTGCTTTTTCCTGCTCCTCTTAGCATGATAAAGAAGATTCAAAGAGAGTGAGATGCCAGCTCCTTTCATTCAGTCAGTAGCTTCAAACATTTCTGGTATATGAATAACATGATGTTTTTCAATGGCAAAAATCAATGAATTTTGTAAATGCACAAACAGCAATTTCTCCGCATTGCAAGGTGCAATTCTGAAATTTTTTGCTTTTTCCTGCTCCTCTTAGCATGATAAAGAAGATTCAAAGAGAGTGAGATGCCAGCTCCTTTCATTCAGTCAGTAGCTTCAATCATTTCTGGACGTTTTTCAATGGCAAAAATCAATGAATATTGTAAATGCACAAACAGTAATTTCTCCGCATTGCGAGGTGCAATTCTGAAATTTTTTGCTTTTTCCTGCTCCTCTTAGCATGATAAAGAAGATTCAAAGAGAGTGAGATGCCAGCTCCTTTCATTCAGTCAGTAGCTTCAATCATTTCTGGTATATGAATAACATGATGTTTTTCAATGGCAAAAATCAATGAATATTGTAAATGCACAAACAGTAATTTCTCCGCATTGCAAGGTGCAATTCTGAAATTTTTTGCTTTTTCCTGCTCCTCTTAGCATGATAAAGAAGATTCAAAGAGAGTGAGATGCCAGCTCCTTTCATTCAGTCAGTAGCTTCAATCATTTCTGGTATATGAATAACATGATGTTTTTCAATGGCAAAAATCAATGAATATTGTAAATGCACAAACAGTAATTTATTCGCATTGCAAGGTGCAATTCTGAAATTTTTTGCTTTTTCCTGCTCCTCTTAGCATGATAAAGAAGATTCAAAGAGAGTGAGATGCCAGCTCCTTTCATTCAGTCAGTAGCTTCAAACATTTCTGGTATATGAATAACATGATGTTTTTCAATGGCAAAAATCAATGAATATTGTAAATGCACAAACAGTAATTTCTCCGCATTGCAAGGTGCAATTCTGAAATTTTTTGCCTTTTCCTGCTCCTCTTAGCATGATAAAGAAGATTCAAAGAGAGTGAGATGCCAGCTCCTTTCATTCAGTCAGTAGCTTCAATCATTTCTGGACGTTTTTCAATGGCAAAAATCAATGAATATTGTAAATGCACAAACAGTAATTTCTCCGCATTGCAAGGTGCAATTCTGAAATTTTTTGCTTTTTCCTGCTCCTCTTAGCATGATAAAGAAGATTCAAAGAGAGTGAGATGCCAGCTCCTTTCATTCAGTCAGTAGCTTCAAACATTTCTGGTATATGAATAACATGATGTTTTTCAATGGCAAAAATCAATGAATATTGTAAATGCACAAACAGTAATTTCTCCGCATTGCAAGGTGCAATTCTGAAATTTTTTGCTTTTTCCTGCTCCTCTTAGCATGATAAAGAAGATTCAAAGAGAGTGAGATGCCAGCTCCTTTCATTCAGTCAGTAGCTTCAATCATTTCTGGACGTTTTTCAATGGCAAAAATCAATGAATATTGTAAATGCACAAACAGTAATTTCTCCGCATTGCAAGGTGCAATTCTGAAATTTTTTGCTTTTTCCTGCTCCTCTTAGCATGATAAAGAAGATTCAAAGAGAGTGAGATGCCAGCTCCTTTCATTCAGTCAGTAGCTTCAATCATTTCTGGTATATGAATAACATGATGTTTTTCAATGGCAAAAATCAATGAAAATTGTAAATGCACAAACAGTAATTTCTCCGCATTGCAAGGTGCAATTCTGAAATTTTTTGCTTTTTCCTGCTCCTCTTAGCATGATAAAGAAGATTCAAAGAGAGTGAGATGCCAGCTCCTTTCATTCAGTCAGTAGCTTCAATCATTTCTGGACGTTTTTCAATGGCAAAAATCAATGAATATTGTAAATGCACAAACAGTAATTTCTCCGCATTGCAAGGTGCAATTCTGAAATTTTTTGCTTTTTCCTGCTCCTTTTAGCATGATAAAGAAGATTCAAAGAGAGTGACATGCCAGCTCCTTTCATTCAGTCAGTAGCTTCAAACATTTCTGGTATATGAATAACATGATGTATTTCAATGGCAAAAATCAATGAATATTGTAAATTCACAAACAGTAATTTCTCCGCATTGCAAGGAGCAATTCTGAAATTTTTTGCATTTTCCTGCTCCTCTTAGCATGATAAAGAAGATTCAAAGAGAGTGAGATGCCAGCTCCTTTCATTCAGTCAGTAGCTTCAATCATTTCTGGACGTTTTTCAATGGCAAAAATCAATGAATATTGTAAATGCACAAACAGTAATTTCTCCGCATTGCAAGGTGCAATTCTGAAATTTTTTGCTTTTTCCTGCTCCTCTTAGCATGATAAAGAAGATTCAAAGAGAGTGAGATGCCAGCTCCTTTCATTCAGTCAGTAGCTTCAAACATTTCTGGACGTTTTTCAATGGCAAAAATCAATGAATATTGTAAATGCACAAACAGTAATTTCTCCGCATTGCAAGGTGCAATTCTGAAATTTTTTGCTTTTTCCTGCTCCTCTTAGCATGATAAAGAAGATTCAAAGAGAGTGAGATGCCAGCTCCTTTCATTCAGTCAGTAGCTTCAATCATTTCTGGTATATGAATAACATGATGTTTAACAATGGCAAAAATCAATGAATATTGTAAATGCACAAACAGTAATTTCTCCGCATTGCAAGGTGCAATTCTGAAATTTTTTGCTTTTTCCTGCTCCTCTTAGCATGATAAAGAAGATTCAAAGAGAGTGAGATGCCAGCTCCTTTCATTCAGTCAGTAGCTTCAATCATTTCTGGATGTTTTTCAATGGCAAAAATCAATGAATATTGTAAATGCACAAACAGTAATTTCTCCGCATTGCAAGGTGCAATTCTGAAATTTTTTGCTTTTTCCTGCTCCTCTTAGCATGATAAAGAAGATTCAAAGAGAGTGAGATGCCAGCTCCTTTCATTCAGTCAGTAGCTTCAATCATTTCTGGACGTTTTTCAACGGCAAAAATCAATGAATATTGTAAATGCACAAACAGTAATTTCTCCGCATTGCAAGGTGCAATTCTGAAATTTTTTGCTTTTTCCTGCTCCTCTTAGCATAGTAAAGAAGATTCAAAGAGAGTGAGATGCCAGCTCCTTTCATTCAGTCAGTAGCTTCAATCATTTCTGGACGTTTTTCAATGGCAAAAATCAATGAATATTGTAAATGCACAAACAGTAATTTCTCCGCATTGCAAGGTGCAATTCTGAAATTTTTTGCTTTTTCCTGCTCCTCTTAGCATGATAAAGAAGATTCAAACAGAGTGAGATGCCAGCTCCTTTCATTCAGTCAGTAGCTTCAATCATTTCTGGACGTTTTTCAATGGCAAAAATCAATGAATATTGTAAATGCACAAACAGTAATTTCTCCGTATTGCAAGGTGCAATTCTGAAATTTTTTGCTTTTTCCTGCTCCTCTTAGCATGATAAAGAAGATTCAAAGAGAGTGAGATGCCAGCTCCTTTCATTCAGTCAGTAGCTTCAATCATTTCTGGATGTTTTTCAATGGCAAAAATCAATGAATATTGTAAATGCACAAGCATTAATTTCTCCGCATTGCAAGGTGCAATTCTGAAATTTTTTGCTTTTTCCTGCTCCTCTTAGCATGATAAAGAAGATTCAAAGAGACTGAGATGCCAGCTCCTTTCATTCAGTCAGTAGCTTCAATCATTTCTGGACGTTTTTCAATGGCAAAAATCAATGAATATTGTAAATGCACAAACAGTAATTTCTCCGCATTGCAAGGTGCAATTCTGAAATTTTTTACTTTTTCCTGCTCCTCTTAGCATGAAAAAGAAGATTCAAAGAGAGTGAGATGCCAGCTCCTTTCATTCAGTCAGTAGCTTCAATCATTTCTGGTATATGAATAACATGATGTTTTTCAATGGCAAAAATCAATGAATATTGTAAATGCACAAACAGTAATTTCTCCGCATTGCAAGGTGCAATTCTGAAATTTTTTGCTTTTTCCTGCTCCTCTTAGCATGATAAAGAAGATTCAAAGAGAGTGAGATGCCAGCTCCTTTCATTCAGTCAGTAGCTTCAAACATTTCTGGACGTTTTTCAATGGCAAAAATCAATGAATATTGTAAATGCACAAACAGTAATTTCTCCGCATTGCAAGGTGCAATTCTGAAATTTTTTGCTTTTTCCTGCTCCTCTTAGCATGATAAAGAAGATTCAAAGAGAGTGAGATGCCAGCTCCTTTCATTCAGTCAGTAGCTTCAATCATTTCTGGTATATGAATAACATGATGTTTAACAATGGCAAAAATCAATGAATATTGTAAATGCACAAACAGTAATTTCTCCGCATTGCAAGGTGCAATTCTGAAATTTTTTGCTTTTTCCTGCTCCTCTTAGCATGATAAAGAAGATTCAAAGAGAGTGAGATGCCAGCTCCTTTCATTCAGTCAGTAGCTTCAATCATTTCTGGATGTTTTTCAATGGCAAAAATCAATGAATATATTAAATGCACAAACAGTAATTTCTCCGCATTGCAAGGTGCAATTCTGAAATTTTTTGCTTTTTCCTGCTCCTCTTAGCATGATAAAGAAGATTCAAAGAGAGTGAGATGCCAGCTCCTTTCATTCAGTCAGTAGCTTCAATCATTTCTGGACGTTTTTCAACGGCAAAAATCAATGAATATTGTAAATGCACAAACAGTAATTTCTCCGCATTGCAAGGTGCAATTCTGAAATTTTTTGCTTTTTCCTGCTCCTCTTAGCATGATAAAGAAGATTCAAAGAGAGTGAGATGCCAGCTCCTTTCATTCAGTCAGTAGCTTCAATCATTTCTGGACGTTTTTCAATGGCAAAAATCAATGAATATTGTAAATGCACAAACAGTAATTTCTCCGCATTGCAAGGTGCAATTCTGAAATTTTTTGCTTTTTCCTGCTCCTCTTAGCATGATAAAGAAGATTCAAAGAGAGTGAGATGCCAGCTCCTTTCATTCAGTCAGTAGCTTCAATCATTTCTGGACGTTTTTCAATGGCAAAAATCAATGAATATTGTAAATGCACAAACAGTAATTTCTCCGCATCGCGAGGTGCAATTCTGAAATTTTTTGCTTTTTCCTGCTCCTCTTAGCATGATAAAGAAGATTCAAAGAGAGTGAGATGCCAGCTCCTTTCATTCAGTCAGTAGCTTCAATCATTTCTGGTATGTGAATAACATGATGTTTTTCAATGGCAAAAATCAATGAATATTGTAAATGCACAAACAGTAATTTCTCCGCATTGCAAGGTGCAATTCTGAAATGTTTTGCTTTTTCCTGCTCCTCTTAGCATGATAAAGAAGATTCAAAGAGAGTGAGATGCCAGCTCCTTTCATTCAGTCAGTAGCTTCAATCATTTCTGGTATATGAATAACATGATGTTTTTCAATGGCAAAAATCAATGAATATTGTAAATGCACAAACAGTAATTTATTCGCATTGCAAGGTGCAATTCTGAAATTTTTTGGTTTTTCCTGCTCCTCTTAGCATGATAAAGAAGATTCAAAGAGAGTGAGATGCCAGCTCCTTTCATTCAGTCAGTAGCTTCAAACATTTCTGGTATATGAATAACATGATGTTTTTCAATGCCAAAAATCAATGAATATTGTAAATGCACAAACAGTAATTTCTCCGCATTGCAAGGTGCAATTCTGAAATTTTTTGCCTTTTCCTGCTCCTCTTAGCATGATAAAGAAGATTCAAAGAGAGTGAGATGCCAGCTCCTTTCATTCAGTCAGTAGCTTCAATCATTTCTGGACGTTTTTCAATGGCAAAAATCAATGAATATTGTAAATGCACAAACAGTAATTTCTCCGCATTGCAAGGTGCAATTCTGAAATTTTTTGCTTTTTCCTGCTCCTCTTAGCATGATAAAGAAGATTCAAAGAGAGTGAGATTCCAGCTCCTTTCATTCAGTCAGTAGCTTCAAACATTTCTGGTATATGAATAACATGATGTTTTTCAATGGCAAAAATCAATGAATATTGTAAATGCACAAACAGTAATTTCTCCGCATTGCAAGGTGCAATTCTGAAATTTTTTGCTTTTTCCTGCTCCTCTTAGCATGATAAAGAAGATTCAAAGAGAGTGAGATGCCAGCTCCTTTCATTCAGTCAGTAGCTTCAATCATTTCTGGACGTTTTTCAATGGCAAAAATCAATGAATATTGTAAATGCACAAACAGTAATTTCTCCGCATTGCAAGGTGCAATTCTGAAATTTTTTGCTTTTTCCTGCTCCTCTTAGCATGATAAAGAAGATTCAAAGAGAGTGAGATGCCAGCTCCTTTCATTCAGTCAGTAGCTTCAATCATTTCTGGTATATGAATAACATGATGTTTTTCAATGGCAAAAATCAATGAATATTGTAAATGCACAAACAGTAATTTCTCCGCATTGCAAGGTGCAATTCTGAAATTTTTTGCTTTTTCCTGCTCCTCTTAGCATGATAAAGAAGATTCAAAGAGAGTGAGATGCCAGCTCCTTTCATTCAGTCAGTAGCTTCAATCATTTCTGGACGTTTTTCAATGGCAAAAATCAATGAATATTGTAAATGCACAAACAGTAATTTCTCCGCATTGCAAGGTGCAATTCTGAAATTTTTTGCTTTTTCCTGCTCCTCTTAGCATGATAAAGAAGATTCAAAGAGAGTGACATGCCAGCTCCTTTCATTCAGTCAGTAGCTTCAAACATTTCTGGTATATGAATAACATGATGTTTTTCAATGGCAAAAATCAATGAATATTGTAAATGCACAAACAGTAATTTCTCCGCATTGCAAGGTGCAATTCTGAAATTTTTTGCTTTTTCCTGCTCCTCTTAGCATGATAAAGAAGATTCAAAGAGAGTGAGATGTCAGCTCCTTTCATTCAGTCAGTAGCTTCAATCATTTCTGGACGTTTTTCAATGGCAAAAATCAATGAATATTGTAAATGCACAAACAGTAATTTCTCCGCATTGCAAGGTGCAATTCTGAAATTTTTTGCTTTTTCCTGCTCCTCTTAGCATGATAAAGAAGATTCAAAGAGAGTGAGATGCCAGCTCCTTTCATTCAGTCGGTAGGTTCAATCATTTCTGGACGTTTTTCAATGGCAAAAATCAATGAATATTGTAAATGCACAATCAGTAATTTCTCCGCATTGCAAGGTGCAATTCTGAAATTTTTTGCTTTTTCCTGCTCCTCTTAGCATGATAAAGAAGATTCAAAGAGAGTGAGATGCCAGCTCCTTTCATTCAGTCAGTAGCTTCAATCATTTCTGGACGTTTTTCAATGGCAAAAATCAATGAATATTGTAAATGCACAAACAGTAATTTCTCCGCATTGCAAGGTGCAATTCTGAAATTTTTTGCTTTTTCCTGCTCCTCTTAGCATGATAAAGAAGATTCAAAGAGAGTGAGATGCCAGCTCCTTTGATTCAGTCAGTAGCTTCAATCATTTCTGGACGTTTTTCAATGGCAAAAATCAATGTATATTGTAAATGCACAAACAGTAATTTCTCCGCATTGCAAGGTGCAATTCTGAAATTTTTTGCTTTTTCCTGCTCCTCTTAGCATGATAAAGAAGATTCAAAGAGAGTGAGATGCCAGCTCCTTTCATTCAGTCAGTAGCTTCAATCATTTCTGGACGTTTTTCAATGGCAAAAATCAATGTATATTGTAAATGCACAAACAGTAATTTCTCCGCATTGCAAGGTGCAATTCTGAAATTTTTTGCTTTTTCCTGCTCCTCTTAGCATGATAAAGAAGATTCAAAGAGAGTGAGATGCCAGCTCCTTTCATTCAGTCAGTAGCTTCAATCATTTCTGGACGTTTTTCAATGGCAAAAATCAATGAATATTGTAAATGCACAAACAGTAATTTCTCCGCATTGCAAGGTGCAATTCTGAAATTTTTTGCTTTTTCCTGCTCCTCTTAGCATGATAAAGAAGATTCAAAGAGAGTGAGATGCCAGCTCCTTTCATTCAGTCAGTAGCTTCAAACATTTCTGGTATATGAATAACATGATGTTTTTCAATGGCAAAAATCAATGAATTTTGTAAATGCACAAACAGCAATTTCTCCGCATTGCAAGGTGCAATTCTGAAATTTTTTGCTTTTTCCTGCTCCTCTTAGCATGATAAAGAAGATTCAAAGAGAGTGAGATGCCAGCTCCTTTCATTCAGTCAGTAGCTTCAATCATTTCTGGACGTTTTTCAATGGCAAAAATCAATGAATATTGTAAATGCACAAACAGTAATTTCTCCGCATTGCGAGGTGCAATTCTGAAATTTTTTGCTTTTTCCTGCTCCTCTTAGCATGATAAAGAAGATTCAAAGAGAGTGAGATGCCAGCTCCTTTCATTCAGTCAGTAGCTTCAATCATTTCTGGTATATGAATAACATGATGTTTTTCAATGGCAAAAATCAATGAATATTGTAAATGCACAAACAGTAATTTCTCCGCATTGCAAGGTGCAATTCTGAAATTTTTTGCTTTTTCCTGCTCCTCTTAGCATGATAAAGAAGATTCAAAGAGAGTGAGATGCCAGCTCCTTTCATTCAGTCAGTAGCTTCAATCATTTCTGGTATATGAATAACATGATGTTTTTCAATGGCAAAAATCAATGAATATTGTAAATGCACAAACAGTAATTTATTCGCATTGCAAGGTGCAATTCTGAAATTTTTTGCTTTTTCCTGCTCCTCTTAGCATGATAAAGAAGATTCAAAGAGAGTGAGATGCCAGCTCCTTTCATTCAGTCAGTAGCTTCAAACATTTCTGGTATATGAATAACATGATGTTTTTCAATGGCAAAAATCAATGAATATTGTAAATGCACAAACAGTAATTTCTCCGCATTGCAAGGTGCAATTCTGAAATTTTTTGCCTTTTCCTGCTCCTCTTAGCATGATAAAGAAGATTCAAAGAGAGTGAGATGCCAGCTCCTTTCATTCAGTCAGTAGCTTCAATCATTTCTGGACGTTTTTCAATGGCAAAAATCAATGAATATTGTAAATGCACAAACAGTAATTTCTCCGCATTGCAAGGTGCAATTCTGAAATTTTTTGCTTTTTCCTGCTCCTCTTAGCATGATAAAGAAGATTCAAAGAGAGTGAGATGCCAGCTCCTTTCATTCAGTCAGTAGCTTCAAACATTTCTGGTATATGAATAACATGATGTTTTTCAATGGCAAAAATCAATGAATATTGTAAATGCACAAACAGTAATTTCTCCGCATTGCAAGGTGCAATTCTGAAATTTTTTGCTTTTTCCTGCTCCTCTTAGCATGATAAAGAAGATTCAAAGAGAGTGAGATGCCAGCTCCTTTCATTCAGTCAGTAGCTTCAATCATTTCTGGACGTTTTTCAATGGCAAAAATCAATGAATATTGTAAATGCACAAACAGTAATTTCTCCGCATTGCAAGGTGCAATTCTGAAATTTTTTGCTTTTTCCTGCTCCTCTTAGCATGATAAAGAAGATTCAAAGAGAGTGAGATGCCAGCTCCTTTCATTCAGTCAGTAGCTTCAATCATTTCTGGTATATGAATAACATGATGTTTTTCAATGGCAAAAATCAATGAAAATTGTAAATGCACAAACAGTAATTTCTCCGCATTGCAAGGTGCAATTCTGAAATTTTTTGCTTTTTCCTGCTCCTCTTAGCATGATAAAGAAGATTCAAAGAGAGTGAGATGCCAGCTCCTTTCATTCATTCAGTAGCTTCAATCATTTCTGGACGTTTTTCAATGGCAAAAATCAATGAATATTGTAAATGCACAAACAGTAATTTCTCCGCATTGCAAGGTGCAATTCTGAAATTTTTTGCTTTTTCCTGCTCCTTTTAGCATGATAAAGAAGATTCAAAGAGAGTGACATGCCAGCTCCTTTCATTCAGTCAGTAGCTTCAAACATTTCTGGTATATGAATAACATGATGTATTTCAATGGCAAAAATCAATGAATATTGTAAATTCACAAACAGTAATTTCTCCGCATTGCAAGGAGCAATTCTGAAATTTTTTGCATTTTCCTGCTCCTCTTAGCATGATAAAGAAGATTCAAAGAGAGTGAGATGCCAGCTCCTTTCATTCAGTCAGTAGCTTCAATCATTTCTGGACGTTTTTCAATGGCAAAAATCAATGAATATTGTAAATGCACAAACAGTAATTTCTCCGCATTGCAAGGTGCAATTCTGAAATTTTTTGCTTTTTCCTGCTCCTCTTAGCATGATAAAGAAGATTCAAAGAGAGTGAGATGCCAGCTCCTTTCATTCAGTCAGTAGCTTCAAACATTTCTGGACGTTTTTCAATGGCAAAAATCAATGAATATTGTAAATGCACAAACAGTAATTTCTCCGCATTGCAAGGTGCAATTCTGAAATTTTTTGCTTTTTCCTGCTCCTCTTAGCATGATAAAGAAGATTCAAAGAGAGTGAGATGCCAGCTCCTTTCATTCAGTCAGTAGCTTCAATCATTTCTGGTATATGAATAACATGATGTTTAACAATGGCAAAAATCAATGAATATTGTAAATGCACAAACAGTAATTTCTCCGCATTGCAAGGTGCAATTCTGAAATTTTTTGCTTTTTCCTGCTCCTCTTAGCATGATAAAGAAGATTCAAAGAGAGTGAGATGCCAGCTCCTTTCATTCAGTCAGTAGCTTCAATCATTTCTGGATGTTTTTCAATGGCAAAAATCAATGAATATTGTAAATGCACAAACAGTAATTTCTCCGCATTGCAAGGTGCAATTCTGAAATTTTTTGCTTTTTCCTGCTCCTCTTAGCATGATAAAGAAGATTCAAAGAGAGTGAGATGCCAGCTCCTTTCATTCAGTCAGTAGCTTCAATCATTTCTGGACGTTTTTCAACGGCAAAAATCAATGAATATTGTAAATGCACAAACAGTAATTTCTCCGCATTGCAAGGTGCAATTCTGAAATTTTTTGCTTTTTCCTGCTCCTCTTAGCATAGTAAAGAAGATTCAAAGAGAGTGAGATGCCAGCTCCTTTCATTCAGTCAGTAGCTTCAATCATTTCTGGACGTTTTTCAATGGCAAAAATCAATGAATATTGTAAATGCACAAACAGTAATTTCTCCGCATTGCAAGGTGCAATTCTGAAATTTTTTGCTTTTTCCTGCTCCTCTTAGCATGATAAAGAAGATTCAAACAGAGTGAGATGCCAGCTCCTTTCATTCAGTCAGTAGCTTCAATCATTTCTGGACGTTTTTCAATGGCAAAAATCAATGAATATTGTAAATGCACAAACAGTAATTTCTCCGTATTGCAAGGTGCAATTCTGAAATTTTTTGCTTTTTCCTGCTCCTCTTAGCATGATAAAGAAGATTCAAAGAGAGTGAGATGCCAGCTCCTTTCATTCAGTCAGTAGCTTCAATCATTTCTGGATGTTTTTCAATGGCAAAAATCAATGAATATTGTAAATGCACAAGCATTAATTTCTCCGCATTGCAAGGTGCAATTCTGAAATTTTTTGCTTTTTCCTGCTCCTCTTAGCATGATAAAGAAGATTCAAAGAGACTGAGATGCCAGCTCCTTTCATTCAGTCAGTAGCTTCAATCATTTCTGGACGTTTTTCAATGGCAAAAATCAATGAATATTGTAAATGCACAAACAGTAATTTCTCCGCATTGCAAGGTGCAATTCTGAAATTTTTTACTTTTTCCTGCTCCTCTTAGCATGAAAAAGAAGATTCAAAGAGAGTGAGATGCCAGCTCCTTTCATTCAGTCAGTAGCTTCAATCATTTCTGGTATATGAATAACATGATGTTTTTCAATGGCAAAAATCAATGAATATTGTAAATGCACAAACAGTAATTTCTCCGCATTGCAAGGTGCAATTCTGAAATTTTTTGCTTTTTCCTGCTCCTCTTAGCATGATAAAGAAGATTCAAAGAGAGTGAGATGCCAGCTCCTTTCATTCAGTCAGTAGCTTCAAACATTTCTGGACGTTTTTCAATGGCAAAAATCAATGAATATTGTAAATGCACAAACAGTAATTTCTCCGCATTGCAAGGTGCAATTCTGAAATTTTTTGCTTTTTCCTGCTCCTCTTAGCATGATAAAGAAGATTCAAAGAGAGTGAGATGCCAGCTCCTTTCATTCAGTCAGTAGCTTCAATCATTTCTGGTATATGAATAACATGATGTTTAACAATGGCAAAAATCAATGAATATTGTAAATGCACAAACAGTAATTTCTCCGCATTGCAAGGTGCAATTCTGAAATTTTTTGCTTTTTCCTGCTCTTCTTAGCATGATAAAGAAGATTCAAAGAGAGTGAGATGCCAGCTCCTTTCATTCAGTCAGTAGCTTCAATCATTTCTGGATGTTTTTCAATGGCAAAAATCAATGAATATATTAAATGCACAAACAGTAATTTCTCCGCATTGCAAGGTGCAATTCTGAAATTTTTTGCTTTTTCCTGCTCCTCTTAGCATGATAAAGAAGATTCAAAGAGAGTGAGATGCCAGCTCCTTTCATTCAGTCAGTAGCTTCAATCATTTCTGGACGTTTTTCAACGGCAAAAATCAATGAATATTGTAAATGCACAAACAGTAATTTCTCCGCATTGCAAGGTGCAATTCTGAAATTTTTTGCTTTTTCCTGCTCCTCTTAGCATGATAAAGAAGATTCAAAGAGAGTGAGATGCCAGCTCCTTTCATTCAGTCAGTAGCTTCAATCATTTCTGGACGTTTTTCAATGGCAAAAATCAATGAATATTGTAAATGCACAAACAGTAATTTCTCCGCATTGCAAGGTGCAATTCTGAAATTTTTTGCTTTTTCCTGCTCCTCTTAGCATGATAAAGAAGATTCAAAGAGAGTGAGATGCCAGCTCCTTTCATTCAGTCAGTAGCTTCAAACATTTCTGGACGTTTTTCAATGGCAAAAATCAATGAATATTGTAAATGCACAAACAGTAATTTCTCCGCATTGCAAGGTGCAATTCTGAAATTTTTTGCTTTTTCCTGCTCCTCTTAGCATGATAAAGAAGATTCAAAGAGAGTGAGATGCCAGCTCCTTTCATTCAGTCAGTAGCTTCAATCATTTCTGGTATATGAATAACATGATGTTTAACAATGGCAAAAATCAATGAATATTGTAAATGCACAAACAGTAATTTCTCCGCATTGCAAGGTGCAATTCTGAAATTTTTTGCTTTTTCCTGCTCCTCTTAGCATGATAAAGAAGATTCAAAGAGAGTGAGATGCCAGCTCCTTTCATTCAGTCAGTAGCTTCAATCATTTCTGGATGTTTTTCAGTGGCAAAAATCAATGAATATTGTAAATGCACAAACAGTAATTTCTCCGCATTGCAAGGTGCAATTCTGAAATTTTTTGCTTTTTCCTGCTCCTCTTAGCATGATAAAGAAGATTCAAAGAGAGTGAGATGCCAGCTCCTTTCATTCAGTCAGTAGCTTCAATCATTTCTGGACGTTTTTCAACGGCAAAAATCAATGAATATTGTAAATGCACAAACAGTAATTTCTCCGCATTGCAAGGTGCAATTCTGAAATTTTTTGCTTTTTCCTGCTCCTCTTAGCATGATAAAGAAGATTCAAAGAGAGTGAGATGCCAGCTCCTTTCATTCAGTCAGTAGCTTCAATCATTTCTGGACGTTTTTCAATGGCAAAAATCAATGAATATTGTAAATGCACAAACAGTAATTTCTCCGCATTGCAAGGTGCAATTCTGAAATTTTTTGCTTTTTCCTGCTCCTCTTAGCATGATAAAGAAGATTCAAAGAGAGTGAGATGCCAGCTCCTTTCATTCAGTCAGTAGCTTCAATCATTTCTGGACGTTTTTCAATGGCAAAAATCAATGAATATTGTAAATGCACAAACAGTAATTTCTCCGTATTGCAAGGTGCAATTCTGAAATTTTTTGCTTTTTCCTGCTCCTCTTAGCATGATAAAGAAGATTCAAAGAGAGTGAGATGCCAGCTCCTTTCATTCAGTCAGTAGCTTCAATCATTTCTGGACGTTTTTCAATGGCAAAAATCAATGAATATTGTAAATGCACAAGCAGTAATTTCTCCGCACTGCAAGGTGCAATTCTGAAATTTTTTGCTTTTTCCTGCTCCTCTTAGCATGATAAAGAAGATTCAAAGAGACTGAGATGCCAGCTCCTTTCATTCAGTCAGTAGCTTCAATCATTTCTGGACGTTTTTCAATGGCAAAAATCAATGAATATTGTAAATGCACAAACAGTAATTTCTCCGCATTGCAAGGTGCAATTCTGAAATTTTTTACTTTTTCCTGCTCCTCTTAGCATGAAAAAGAAGATTCAAAGAGAGTGAGATGCCAGCTCCTTTCATTCAGTCAGTAGCTTCAATCATTTCTGGTATATGAATAACATGATGTTTTTCAATGGCAAAAATCAATGAATATTGTAAATGCACAAACAGTAATTTCTCCGCATTGCAAGGTGCAATTCTGAATTTTTTTGCTTTTTCCTGCTCCTCTTAGCATGATAAAGAAGATTCAAAGAGAGTGAGATGCCAGCTCCTTTCATTCAGTCAGTAGCTTCAATCATTTCTGGACGTTTTTCAATGGCAAAAATCAATGAATATTGTAAATGCACAAACAGTAATTTCTCCGCATTGCAAGGTGCACTTCTGAAATTTTTTGCTTTTTCCTGCTCCTCTTAGCATGATAAAGAAGATTCAAAGAGAGTGAGATGCCAGCTCCTTTCATTCAGTCAGTAGCTTCAATCATTTCTGGTATATGAATAACATGATGTTTTTCAATGGCAAAAATCAATGAATATTGTAAATGCACAAACAGTAATTTCTCCGCATTGCAAGGTGCAATTCTGAAATTTTTTGCTTTTTCCTGCTCCTCTTAGCATGATAAAGAAGATTCAAAGAGAGTGAGATGCCAGCTCCTTTCATTCAGTCAGTAGCTTCAATCATTTCTGGTATATGAATAACATGATGTTTTTCAATGGCAAAAATCAATGAATATTGTAAATGCACAAACAGTAATTTCTCCGCATTGCAAGGTGCAATTCTGAAATTTTTTGCCTTTTCCTGCTCCTCTTAGCATGATAAAGAAGATTCAAAGAGAGTGAGATGCCAGCTCCTTTCATTCAGTCAGTAGCTTCAATCATTTCTGGACGTTTTTCAATGGCAAAAATCAATGAATATTGTAAATGCACAAACAGTAGTTTCTCCGCATTGCAAGGTGCAATTCTGAAATTTTTTGCTTTTTCCTGCTCCTCTTAGCATGATAAAGAAGATTCAAAGAGAGTGAGATGCCAGCTCCTTTCATTCAGTCAGTAGCTTCAAACATTTCTGGTATATGAATAACATGATGTTTTTCAATGGCAAAAATCAATGAATATTGTAAATGCACAAACAGTAATTTCTCCGCATTGCAAGGTGCAATTCTGAAATTTTTTGCTTTTTCCTGCTCCTCTTAGCATGATAAAGAAGATTCAAAGAGAGTGAGATGCCAGCTCCTTTCATTCAGTCAGTAGCTTCAATCATTTCTGGACGTTTTTCAATGGCAAAAATCAATGAATATTGTAAATGCACAAACAGTAATTTCTCCGCATTGCAAGGTGCAATTCTGAAATTTTTTGCTTTTTCCTGCTCCTCTTAGCATGATAAAGAAGATTCAAAGAGAGTGAGATGCCAGCTCCTTTCATTCAGTCAGTAGCTTCAATCATTTCTGGACGTTTTTCAATGGCAAAAATCAATGAATATTGTAAATGCACAAACTGCAATTTCTCCGCATTGCAAGGTGCAATTCTGAAATTTTTTGCTTTTTCCTGCTCCTCTTAGCATGGTAAAGAAGATTCAAAGAGAGTGAGATGCCAGCTCCTTTCATTCAGTCAGCAGCTTCAATCATTTCTGGTATATGAATAACATGATGTTTTTCAATGGCAAAAATCAATGAATATTGTAAATGCACAAACAGTAATTTCTCCGCATTGCAAGGTGCAATTCTGAAATTTTTTGCTTTTTCCTGCTCCTCTTAGCATGATAAAGAAGATTCAAAGAGAGTGAGATGCCAGCTCCTTTCATTCAGTCAGTAGCTTCAATCATTTCTGGACGTTTTTCAATAGCAAAAATCATTGAATATTGTAAATGCACAAACAGTAATTTCTCCGCATTGCAAGGTGCAATTCTGAAATTTTTTACTTTTTCCTGCTCCTCTTAGCATGATAAAGAAGATTCAAAGAGAGTGAGATGCCAGCTCCTTTCATTCAGTCAGTAGCTTCAATCATTTCTGGTATATGAATAACATGATGTTTTTCAATCGCAAAAATCAATGAATATTGTAAATGCACAAACAGTAATTTCTCCGCATTGCAAGGTGCAATTCTGAAATGTTTTGCTTTTTCCTGCTCCTCTTAGCATGATAAAGAAGATTCAAAGAGAGTGAGATGCCAGCTCCTTTCATTCAGTCAGTAGCTTCAATCATTTCTGGACGTTTTTCAATGGCAAAAATCAATGAATATTGTAAATGCACAAACAGTAATTTCTCCGCATTGCAAGGTGCAATTCTGAAATTTTTTGCTTTTTCCTGCTCCTCTTAGCATGACAAAGAAGATTCAAAGAGAGTGAGATGCCAGATCCTTTCCTTCAGTCAGTAGCTTCAATCATTTCTGGTATATGAATAACATGATGTTTTTCAATGGCAAAAATTAATGAATTTTGTAAATGCACAAACAGTAATTTCTCCGCATTGCAAGGCGCAATTCTGAAATTTTTTGCTTTTTCCTGCTCCTCTTAGCATGATAAAGAAGATTCAAAGAGAGTGAGATGCCAGCTCCTTTCATTCAGTCAGTAGCTTCAATCATTTCTGGACATTTTTCAATGGCAAAAATCAATGAATATTGTAAATGCACAAACAGTAATTTCTCCGCATTGCAAGGTGCAATTCTGAAATTTTTTGCTTTTTCCTGCTCCTCTTAGCATGATAAAGAAGATTCAAAGAGAGTGAGATGCCAGCTCCTTTCATTCAGTCAGTAGCTTCAATCATTTCTGGACGTTTTTCAATGGCAAAAATCAATGAATATTGTAAATGCACAAACAGTAATTTCTCCGCATTGCAAGGTGCAATTCTGAAATTTTTTGCTTTTTCCTGCTCCTCTTAGCATGATAAAGAAGATTCAAAGAGAGTGAGATGCCAGCTCCTTTCATTCAGTCAGTAGCTTCAAACATTTCTGGACGTTTTTCAATGGCAAAAATCAATGAATATTGTAAATGCACAAACAGTAATTTCTCCGCATTGCAAGGTGCAATTCTGAAATTTTTTGCTTTTTCCTGCTCCTCTTAGCATGATAAAGAAGATTCAAAGAGAGTGAGATGCCAGCTCCTTTCATTCAGTCAGTAGCTTCAATCATTTCTGGTATATGAATAACATGATGTTTAACAATGGCAAAAATCAATGAATATTGTAAATGCACAAACAGTAATTTCTCCGCATTGCAAGGTGCAATTCTGAAATTTTTTGCTTTTTCCTGCTCCTCTTAGCATGATAAAGAAGATTCAAAGAGAGTGAGATGCCAGCTCCTTTCATTCAGTCAGTAGCTTCAATCATTTCTGGATGTTTTTCAATGGCAAAAATCAATGAATATTGTAAATGCACAAACAGTAATTTCTCCGCATTGCAAGGTGCAATTCTGAAATTTTTTGCTTTTTCCTGCTCCTCTTAGCATGATAAAGAAGATTCAAAGAGAGTGAGATGCCAGCTCCTTTCATTCAGTCAGTAGCTTCAATCATTTCTGGACGTTTTTCAACGGCAAAAATCAATGAATATTGTAAATGCACAAACAGTAATTTCTCCGCATTGCAAGGTGCAATTCTGAAATTTTTTGCTTTTTCCTGCTCCTCTTAGCATGATAAAGAAGATTCAAAGAGAGTGAGATGCCAGCTCCTTTCATTCAGTCAGTAGCTTCAATCATTTCTGGACGTTTTTCAATGGCAAAAATCAATGAATATTGTAAATGCACAAACAGTAATTTCTCCGCATTGCAAGGTGCAATTCTGAAATTTTTTGCTTTTTCCTGCTCCTCTTAGCATGATAAAGAAGATTCAAAGAGAGTGAGATGCCAGCTCCTTTCATTCAGTCAGTAGCTTCAATCATTTCTGGACGTTTTTCAATGGCAAAAATCAATGAATATTGTAAATGCACAAACAGTAATTTCTCCGTATTGCAAGGTGCAATTCTGAAATTTTTTGCTTTTTCCTGCTCCTCTTAGCATGATAAAGAAGATTCAAAGAGAGTGAGATGCCAGCTCCTTTCATTCAGTCAGTAGCTTCAATCATTTCTGGACGTTTTTCAATGGCAAAAATCAATGAATATTGTAAATGCACAAGCAGTAATTTCTCCGCATTGCAAGGTGCAATTCTGAAATTTTTTGCTTTTTCCTGCTCCTCTTAGCATGATAAAGAAGATTCAAAGAGACTGAGATGCCAGCTCCTTTCATTCAGTCAGTAGCTTCAATCATTTCTGGACGTTTTTCAATGGCAAAAATCAATGAATATTGTAAATGCACAAACAGTAATTTCTCCGCATTGCAAGGTGCAATTCTGAAATTTTTTACTTTTTCCTGCTCCTCTTAGCATGAAAAAGAAGATTCAAAGAGAGTGAGATGCCAGCTCCTTTCATTCAGTCAGTAGCTTCAATCATTTCTGGTATATGAATAACATGATGTTTTTCAATGGCAAAAATCAATGAATATTGTAAATGCACAAACAGTAATTTCTCCGCATTGCAAGGTGCAATTCTGAATTTTTTTGCTTTTTCCTGCTCCTCTTAGCATGATAAAGAAGATTCAAAGAGAGTGAGATGCCAGCTCCTTTCATTCAGTCAGTAGCTTCAATCATTTCTGGACGTTTTTCAATGGCAAAAATCAATGAATATTGTAAATGCACAAACAGTAATTTCTCCGCATTGCAAGGTGCACTTCTGAAATTTTTTGCTTTTTCCTGCTCCTCTTAGCATGATAAAGAAGATTCAAAGAGAGTGAGATGCCAGCTCCTTTCATTCAGTCAGTAGCTTCAATCATTTCTGGTATATGAATAACATGATGTTTTTCAATGGCAAAAATCAATGAATATTGTAAATGCACAAACAGTAATTTCTCCGCATTGCAAGGTGCAATTCTGAAATTTTTTGCTTTTTCCTGCTCCTCTTAGCATGATAAAGAAGATTCAAAGAGAGTGAGATGCCAGCTCCTTTCATTCAGTCAGTAGCTTCAATCATTTCTGGTATATGAATAACATGATGTTTTTCAATGGCAAAAATCAATGAATATTGTAAATGCACAAACAGTAATTTCTCCGCATTGCAAGGTGCAATTCTGAAATTTTTTGCCTTTTCCTGCTCCTCTTAGCATGATAAAGAAGATTCAAAGAGAGTGAGATGCCAGCTCCTTTCATTCAGTCAGTAGCTTCAATCATTTCTGGACGTTTTTCAATGGCAAAAATCAATGAATATTGTAAATGCACAAACAGTAGTTTCTCCGCATTGCAAGGTGCAATTCTGAAATTTTTTGCTTTTTCCTGCTCCTCTTAGCATGATAAAGAAGATTCAAAGAGAGTGAGATGCCAGCTCCTTTCATTCAGTCAGTAGCTTCAAACATTTCTGGTATATGAATAACATGATGTTTTTCAATGGCAAAAATCAATGAATATTGTAAATGCACAAACAGTAATTTCTCCGCATTGCAAGGTGCAATTCTGAAATTTTTTGCTTTTTCCTGCTCCTCTTAGCATGATAAAGAAGATTCAAAGAGAGTGAGATGCCAGCTCCTTTCATTCAGTCAGTAGCTTCAATCATTTCTGGACGTTTTTCAATGGCAAAAATCAATGAATATTGTAAATGCACAAACAGTAATTTCTCCGCATTGCAAGGTGCAATTCTGAAATTTTTTGCTTTTTCCTGCTCCTCTTAGCATGATAAAGAAGATTCAAAGAGAGTGAGATGCCAGCTCCTTTCATTCAGTCAGTAGCTTCAATCATTTCTGGACGTTTTTCAATGGCAAAAATCAATGAATATTGTAAATGCACAAACTGCAATTTCTCCGCATTGCAAGGTGCAATTCTGAAATTTTTTGCTTTTTCCTGCTCCTCTTAGCATGGTAAAGAAGATTCAAAGAGAGTGAGATGCCAGCTCCTTTCATTCAGTCAGTAGCTTCAATCATTTCTGGTATATGAATAACATGATGTTTTTCAATGGCAAAAATCAATGAATATTGTAAATGCACAAACAGTAATTTCTCCGCATTGCAAGGTGCAATTCTGAAATTTTTTGCTTTTTCCTGCTCCTCTTAGCATGATAAAGAAGATTCAAAGAGAGTGAGATGCCAGCTCCTTTCATTCAGTCAGTAGCTTCAATCATTTCTGGACGTTTTTCAATAGCAAAAATCATTGAATATTGTAAATGCACAAACAGTAATTTCTCCGCATTGCAAGGTGCAATTCTGAAATTTTTTACTTTTTCCTGCTCCTCTTAGCATGATAAAGAAGATTCAAAGAGAGTGAGATGCCAGCTCCTTTCATTCAGTCAGTAGCTTCAATCATTTCTGGTATATGAATAACATGATGTTTTTCAATCGCAAAAATCAATGAATATTGTAAATGCACAAACAGTAATTTCTCCGCATTGCAAGGTGCAATTCTGAAATGTTTTGCTTTTTCCTGCTCCTCTTAGCATGATAAAGAAGATTCAAAGAGAGTGAGATGCCAGCTCCTTTCATTCAGTCAGTAGCTTCAATCATTTCTGGACGTTTTTCAATGGCAAAAATCAATGAATATTGTAAATGCACAAACAGTAATTTCTCCGCATTGCAAGGTGCAATTCTGAAATTTTTTGCTTTTTCCTGCTCCTCTTAGCATGACAAAGAAGATTCAAAGAGAGTGAGATGCCAGATCCTTTCCTTCAGTCAGTAGCTTCAATCATTTCTGGTATATGAATAACATGATGTTTTTCAATGGCAAAAATCAATGAATTTTGTAAATGCACAAACAGTAATTTCTCCGCATTGCAAGGTGCAATTCTGAAATTTTTTGCTTTTTCCTGCTCCTCTTAGCATGATAAAGAAGATTCAAAGAGAGTGAGATGCCAGCTCCTTTCATTCAGTCAGTAGCTTCAATCATTTCTGGACATTTTTCAATGGCAAAAATCAATGAATATTGTAAATGCACAAACAGTAATTTCTCCGCATTGCAAGGTGCAATTCTGAAATTTTTTGCTTTTTCCTGCTCCTCTTAGCATGATAAAGAAGATTCAAAGAGAGTGAGATGCCAGCTCCTTTCATTCAGTCAGTAGCTTCAATCATTTCTGGACGTTTTTCAATGGCAAAAATCAATGAATATTGTAAATGCACAAACAGTAATTTCTCCGCATTGCAAGGTGCAATTCTGAAATTTTTTGCTTTTTCCTGCTCCTCTTAGCATGATAAAGAAGATTCAAAGAGAGTGAGATGCCAGCTCCTTTCATTCAGTCAGTAGCTTCAATCATTTCTGGACGTTTTTCAATGGCAAAAATCATTGAATATTGTAAATGCACAAACAGTAATTTCTCCGCATTGCAAGGTGCAATTCTGAAATTTTTTACTTTTTCCTGCTCCTCTTAGCATGATAAAGAAGATTCAAAGAGAGTGAGATGCCAGCTCCTTTCATTCAGTCAGTAGCTTCAATCATTTCTGGTATATGAATAACATGATGTTTTTCAATCGCAAAAATCAATGAATATTGTAAATGCACAAACAGTAATTTCTCCGCATTGCAAGGTGCAATTCTGAAATGTTTTGCTTTTTCCTGCTCCTCTTAGCATGATAAAGAAGATTCAAAGAGAGTGAGATGCCAGCTCCTTTCATTCAGTCAGTAGCTTCAATCATTTCTGGACGTTTTTCAATGGCAAAAATCAATGAATATTGTAAATGCACAAACAGTAATTTCTCCGCATTGCAAGGTGCAATTCTGAAATTTTTTGCTTTTTCCTGCTCCTCTTAGCATGACAAAGAAGATTCAAAGAGAGTGAGATGCCAGATCCTTTCCTTCAGTCAGTAGCTTCAATCATTTCTGGTATATGAATAACATGATGTTTTTCAATGGCAAAAATCAATGAATTTTGTAAATGCACAAACAGTAATTTCTCCGCATTGCAAGGTGCAATTCTGAAATTTTTTGCTTTTTCCTGCTCCTCTTAGCATGATAAAGAAGATTCAAAGAGAGTGAGATGCCAGCTCCTTTCATTCAGTCAGTAGCTTCAATCATTTCTGGACATTTTTCAATGGCAAAAATCAATGAATATTGTAAATGCACAAACAGTAATTTCTCCGCATTGCAAGGTGCAATTCTGAAATTTTTTGCTTTTTCCTGCTCCTCTTAGCATGATAAAGAAGATTCAAAGAGAGTGAGATGCCAGCTCCTTTCATTCAGTCAGTAGCTTCAATCATTTCTGGACGTTTTTCAATGGCAAAAATCAATGAATATTGTAAATGCACAAACAGTAATTTCTCCGCATTGCAAGGTGCAATTCTGAAATTTTTTGCTTTTTCCTGCTCCTCTTAGCATGTTAAAGAAGATTCAAAGAGAGTGAGATGCCAGCTCCTTTCATTCAGTCAGTAGCTTCAATCATTTCTGGACGTTTTTCAATGGCAAAAATCAATGAATATTGTAAATGCACAAACTGCAATTTCTCCGCATTGCAAGGTGCAATTCTGAAATTTTTTGCTTTTTCCTGCTCCTCTTAGCATGATAAAGAAGATTCAAAGAGAGTGAGATGCCAGCTCCTTTCATTCAGTCAGTAGCTTCAATCATTTCTGGACGTTTTTCAATGGCAAAAATCAATGAATATTGTAAATGCACAAACAGTAATTTCTCCGTATTGCAAGGTGCAATTCTGAAATTTTTTGCTTTTTCCTGCTCCTCTTAGCATGATAAAGAAGATTCAAAGAGAGTGAGATGCCAGCTCCTTTCATTCAGTCAGTAGCTTCAATCATTTCTGGACGTTTTTCAATGGCAAAAATCAATGAATATTGTAAATGCACAAGCAGTAATTTCTCCGCATTGCAAGGTGCAATTCTGAAATTTTTTGCTTTTTCCTGCTCCTCTTAGCATGATAAAGAAGATTCAAAGAGACTGAGATGCCAGCTCCTTTCATTCAGTCAGTAGCTTCAATCATTTCTGGACGTTTTTCAATGGCAAAAATCAATGAATATTGTAAATGCACAAACAGTAATTTCTCCGCATTGCAAGGTGCAATTCTGAAATTTTTTACTTTTTCCTGCTCCTCTTAGCATGAAAAAGAAGATTCAAAGAGAGTGAGATGCCAGCTCCTTTCATTCAGTCAGTAGCTTCAATCATTTCTGGTATATGAATAACATGATGTTTTTCAATGGCAAAAATCAATGAATATTGTAAATGCACAAACAGTAATTTCTCCGCATTGCAAGGTGCAATTCTGAATTTTTTTGCTTTTTCCTGCTCCTCTTAGCATGATAAAGAAGATTCAAAGAGAGTGAGATGCCAGCTCCTTTCATTCAGTCAGTAGCTTCAATCATTTCTGGACGTTTTTCAATGGCAAAAATCAATGAATATTGTAAATGCACAAACAGTAATTTCTCCGCATTGCAAGGTGCACTTCTGAAATTTTTTGCTTTTTCCTGCTCCTCTTAGCATGATAAAGAAGATTCAAAGAGAGTGAGATGCCAGCTCCTTTCATTCAGTCAGTAGCTTCAATCATTTCTGGTATATGAATAACATGATGTTTTTCAATGGCAAAAATCAATGAATATTGTAAATGCACAAACAGTAATTTCTCCGCATTGCAAGGTGCAATTCTGAAATTTTTTGCTTTTTCCTGCTCCTCTTAGCATGATAAAGAAGATTCAAAGAGAGTGAGATGCCAGCTCCTTTCATTCAGTCAGTAGCTTCAATCATTTCTGGTATATGAATAACATGATGTTTTTCAATGGCAAAAATCAATGAATATTGTAAATGCACAAACAGTAATTTCTCCGCATTGCAAGGTGCAATTCTGAAATTTTTTGCCTTTTCCTGCTCCTCTTAGCATGATAAAGAAGATTCAAAGAGAGTGAGATGCCAGCTCCTTTCATTCAGTCAGTAGCTTCAATCATTTCTGGACGTTTTTCAATGGCAAAAATCAATGAATATTGTAAATGCACAAACAGTAATTTCTCCGCATTGCAAGGTGCAATTCTGAAATTTTTTGCTTTTTCCTGCTCCTCTTAGCATGATAAAGAAGATTCAAAGAGAGTGAGATGCCAGCTCCTTTCATTCAGTCAGTAGCTTCAAACATTTCTGGTATATGAATAACATGATGTTTTTCAATGGCAAAAATCAATGAATATTGTAAATGCACAAACAGTAATTTCTCCGCATTGCAAGGTGCAATTCTGAAATTTTTTGCTTTTTCCTGCTCCTCTTAGCATGATAAAGAAGATTCAAAGAGAGTGAGATGCCAGCTCCTTTCATTCAGTCAGTAGCTTCAATCATTTCTGGACGTTTTTCAATGGCAAAAATCAATGAATATTGTAAATGCACAAACAGTAATTTCTCCGCATTGCAAGGTGCAATTCTGAAATTTTTTGCTTTTTCCTGCTCCTCTTAGCATGATAAAGAAGATTCAAAGAGAGTGAGATGCCAGCTCCTTTCATTCAGTCAGTAGCTACAATCATTTCTGGACGTTTTTCAATGGCAAAAATCAATGAATATTGTAAATGCACAAACTGCAATTTCTCCGCATTGCAAGGTGCAATTCTGAAATTTTTTGCTTTTTCCTGCTCCTCTTAGCATGATAAAGAAGATTCAAAGAGAGTGAGATGCCAGCTCCTTTCATTCAGTCAGTAGCTTCAATCATTTCTGGTATATGAATAACATGATGTTTTTCAATGGCAAAAATCAATGAATATTGTAAATGCACAAACAGTAATTTCTCCGCATTGCAAGGTGCAATTCTGAAATTTTTTGCTTTTTCCTGCTCCTCTTAGCATGATAAAGAAGATTCAAAGAGAGTGAGATGCCAGCTCCTTTCATTCAGTCAGTAGCTTCAATCATTTCTGGACGTTTTTCAATGGCAAAAATCATTGAATATTGTAAATGCACAAACAGTAATTTCTCCGCATTGCAAGGTGCAATTCTGAAATTTTTTACTTTTTCCTGTTCCTCTTAGCATGATAAAGAAGATTCAAAGAGAGTGAGATGCCAGCTCCTTTCATTCAGTCAGTAGCTTCAATCATTTCTGGACGTTTTTCAATGGCAAAAATCAATGAATATTGTAAATGCACAAACAGTAATTTCTCCGCATTGCAAGGTGCAATTCTGAAATTTTTTGCTTTTTCCTGCTCCTCTTAGCATGATAAAGAAGATTCAAAGAGAGTGAGATGCCAGCTCCTTTCATTCAGTCAGTAGCTTCAATCATTTCTGGACGTTTTTCAATGGCAAAAATCAATGAATATTGTAAATGCACAAACAGTAATTTCTCCGCATTGCAAGGTGCAATTCTGAAATTTTTTGCTTTTTCCTGCTCCTCTTAGCATGACAAAGAAGATTCAAAGAGAGTGAGATGCCAGATCCTTTCCTTCAGTCAGTAGCTTCAATCATTTCTGGTATATGAATAACATGATGTTTTTCAATGGCAAAAATCAATGAATTTTGTAAATGCACAAACAGTAATTTCTCCGCATTGCAAGGCGCAATTCTGAAATTTTTTGCTTTTTCCTGCTCCTCTTAGCATGATAAAGAAGATTCAAAGAGAGTGAGATGCCAGCTCCTTTCATTCAGTCAGTAGCTTCAATCATTTCTGGACATTTTTCAATGGCAAAAATCAATGAATATTGTAAATGCACAAACAGTAATTTCTCCGCATTGCAAGGTGCAATTCTGAAATTTTTTGCTTTTTCCTGCTCCTCTTAGCATGATAAAGAAGATTCAAAGAGAGTGAGATGCCAGCTCCTTTCATTCAGTCAGTAGCTTCAATCATTTCTGGACGTTTTTCAATGGCAAAAATCAATGAATATTGTAAATGCACAAACAGTAATTTCTCCGCATTGCAAGGTGCAATTCTGAAATTTTTTGCTTTTTCCTGCTCCTCTTAGCATGATAAAGAAGATTCAAAGAGAGTGAGATGCCAGCTCCTTTCATTCAGTCAGTAGCTTCAATCATTTCTGGACGTTTTTCAATGGCAAAAATCATTGAATATTGTAAATGCACAAACAGTAATTTCTCCGCATTGCAAGGTGCAATTCTGAAATTTTTTACTTTTTCCTGCTCCTCTTAGCATGATAAAGAAGATTCAAAGAGAGTGAGATGCCAGCTCCTTTCATTCAGTCAGTAGCTTCAATCATTTCTGGTATATGAATAACATGATGTTTTTCAATCGCAAAAATCAATGAATATTGTAAATGCACAAACAGTAATTTCTCCGCATTGCAAGGTGCAATTCTGAAATGTTTTGATTTTTCCTGCTCCTCTTAGCATGATAAAGAAGATTCAAAGAGAGTGAGATGCCAGCTCCTTTCATTCAGTCAGTAGCTTCAATCATTTCTGGACGTTTTTCAATGGCAAAAATCAATGAATATTGTAAATGCACAAACAGTAATTTCTCCGCATTGCAAGGTGCAATTCTGAAATTTTTTGCTTTTTCCTGCTCCTCTTAGCATGACAAAGAAGATTCAAAGAGAGTGAGATGCCAGATCCTTTCCTTCAGTCAGTAGCTTCAATCATTTCTGGTATATGAATAACATGATGTTTTTCAATGGCAAAAATCAATGAATTTTGTAAATGCACAAACAGTAATTTCTCCGCATTGCAAGGCGCAATTCTGAAATTTTTTGCTTTTTCCTGCTCCTCTTAGCATGATAAAGAAGATTCAAAGAGAGTGAGATGCCAGCTCCTTTCATTCAGTCAGTAGCTTCAATCATTTCTGGACATTTTTCAATGGCAAAAATCAATGAATATTGTAAATGCACAAACAGTAATTTCTCCGCATTGCAAGGTGCAATTCTGAAATTTTTTGCTTTTTCCTGCTCCTCTTAGCATGATAAAGAAGATTCAAAGAGAGTGAGATGCCAGCTCCTTTCATTCAGTCAGTAGCTTCAATCATTTCTGGACGTTTTTCAATGGCAAAAATCAATGAATATTGTAAATGCACAAACAGTAATTTCTCCGCATTGCAAGGTGCAATTCTGAAATTTTTTGCTTTTTCCTGCTCCTCTTAGCATGATAAAGAAGATTCAAAGAGAGTGAGATGCCAGCTCCTTTCATTCAGTCAGTAGCTTCAATCATTTCTGGACGTTTTTCAATGGCAAAAATCAATGAATATTGTAAATGCACAAACTGCAATTTCTCCGCATTGCAAGGTGCAATTCTGAAATTTTTTGCTTTTTCCTGCTCCTCTTAGCATGATAAAGAAGATTCAAAGAGAGTGAGATGCCAGCTCCTTTCATTCAGTCAGTAGCTTCAATCATTTCTGGTATATGAATAACATGATGTTTTTCAATGGCAAAAATCAATGAATATTGTAAATGCACAAACAGTAATTTCTCCGCATTGCAAGGTGCAATTCTGAAATTTTTTGCTTTTTCCTGCTCCTCTTAGCATGATAAAGAAGATTCAAAGAGAGTGAGATGCCAGCTCCTTTCATTCAGTCAGTAGCTTCAATCATTTCTGGACGTTTTTCAATGGCAAAAATCAATGAATATTGTAAATGCACAAACTGCAATTTCTCCGCATTGCAAGGTGCAATTCTGAAATTTTTTGCTTTTTCCTGCTCCTCTTAGCATGATAAAGAAGATTCAAAGAGAGTGAGATGCCAGCTCCTTTCATTCAGTCAGTAGCTTCAATCATTTCTGGTATATGAATAACATGATGTTTTTCAATAGCAAAAATCAATGAATATTGTAAATGCACAAACAGTAATTTCTCCGCATTGCAAGGTGCAATTCTGAAATTTTTGGCTTTTTCCTGCTCCTCTTAGCATGATAAAGAAGATTCAAAGAGAGTGAGATGCCAGCTCCTTTCATTCAGTCAGTAGCTTCAATCATTTCTGGACGTTTTTCAATGGCAAAAATCAATGAATATTGTAAATGCACAAACAGTAATTTCTCCGCATTGCAAGGTGCAATTCTGAAATTTTTTGCTTTTTCCTGCTCCTCTTAGCATGATAAACAAGATTCAAAGAGAGTGAGATGCCAGCTCCTTTCATTCAGTCAGTAGCTTCAATCATTTCTGGACGTTTTTCAATGGCAAAAATCATTGAATATTGTAAATGCACAAACAGTAATTTCTCCGCATTGCAAGGTGCAATTCTGAAATTTTTTACTTTTTCCTGCTCCTCTTAGCATGATAAAGAAGATTCAAAGAGAATGAGATGCCAGCTCCTTTCATTCAGTCAGTAGCTTCAATCATTTCTGGTATAGGAATAACATGATGTTTTTCAATCGCAAAAATCAATGAATATTGTAAATGCACAAACAGTAATTTCTCCGCATTGCAAGGAGCAATTCTGAAATTTTTTGCATTTTCCTGCTCCTCTTAGCATGATAAAGAAGATTCAAAGAGAGTGAGATGCCAGCTCCTTTCATTCAGTCAGTAGCTTCAATCATTTCTGGACGTTTTTCAATGGCAAAAATCAATGAATATTGTAAATGCACAAACAGTAATTTCTCCGCATTGCAAGGTGCAATTCTGAAATTTTTTGCTTTTTCCTGCTCCTCTTAGCATGATAAAGAAGATTCAAAGAGAGTGAGATGCCAGCTCCTTTCATTCAGTCAGTAGCTTCAATCATTTCTGGACATTTTTCAATGGCAAAAATCAATGAATATTGTAAATGCACAAACAGTAATTTCTCCGCATTGCAAGGTGCAATTCTGAAATTTTTTGCTTTTTCCTGCTCCTCTTAGCATGATAAAGAAGATTCAAAGAGAGTGAGATGCCAGCTCCTTTCATTCAGTCAGTAGCTTCAATCATTTCTGGACGTTTTTCAATGGCAAAAATCAATGAATATTGTAAATGCACAAACAGTAATTTCTCCGCATTGCAAGGTGCAATTCTGAAATTTTTTGCTTTTTCCTGCTCCTCTTAGCATGATAAAGAAGATTCAAAGAGAGTGAGGTGCCAGCTCCTTTCATTCAGTCAGGAGCTTCAAACATTTCTGGTATATGAATAACATGTTTTTCAATGGCAAAAATCAATGAATATTGTAAATGCACAAACAGTAATTTCTCCGCATTGCAAGGTGCAATTCTGAAATTTTTTGCTTTTTCCTGCTCCTCTTAGCATGATAAAGAAGATTCAAAGAGAGTGAGATGCCAGCTCCTTTCATTCAGTCAGTAGCTTCAATCATTTCTGGACGTTTTTCAATGGCAAAAATCAATGAATATTGTAAATGCACAAACTGTAATTTCTCCGCATTGCAAGGTGCAATTCTGAAATTTTTTGCTTTTTCCTGCTCCTCTTAGCATGATAAAGAAGATTCAAAGAGAGTGAGATGCCAGCTCCTTTCATTCAGTCAGTAGCTTCAATCATTTCTGGACATTTTTCAATGGCAAAAATCAATGAATATTGTAAATGCACAAACAGTAATTTCTCCGCATTGCAAGGTGCAATTCTGAAATTTTTTGCTTTTTCCTGCTCCTCTTAGCATGATAAAGAAGATTCAAAGAGAGTGAGATGCCAGCTCCTTTCATTCAGTCAGTAGCTTCAATCATTTCTGGACGTTTTTCAATGGCAAAAATCAATGAATATTGTAAATGCACAAACAGTAATTTCTCCGCATTGCAAGGTGCAATTCTGAAATTTTTTGCTTTTTCCTGCTCCTCTTAGCATGATAAAGAAGATTCAAAGAGAGTGAGGTGCCAGCTCCTTTCATTCAGTCAGGAGCTTCAAACATTTCTGGTATATGAATAACATGTTTTTCAATGGCAAAAATCAATGAATATTGTAAATGCACAAACAGTAATTTCTCCGCATTGCAAGGTGCAATTCTGAAATTTTTTGCTTTTTCCTGCTCCTCTTAGCATGATAAAGAAGATTCAAAGAGAGTGAGATGCCAGCTCCTTTCATTCAGTCAGTAGCTTCAATCATTTCTGGACGTTTTTCAATGGCAAAAATCAATGAATATTGTAAATGCACAAACTGTAATTTCTCCGCATTGCAAGGTGCAATTCTGAAATTTTTTGCTTTTTCCTGCTCCTCTTAGCATGATAAAGAAGATTCAAAGAGAGTGAGATGCCAGCTCCTTTCATTCAGTCAGTAGCTTCAATCATTTCTGGACGTTTTTCAATGGCAAAAATCAACGAATATTGTAAATGCACAAACAGTAATTTCTCCGCATTGCAAGGTGCAATTCTGAAATTTTTTGCTTTTTCCTGCTCCTCTTAGCATGATAAAGAAGATTCAAAGAGAGTGAGATGCCAGCTCCTTTCATTCAGTCAGTAGCTTCAATCATTTCTGGACGTTTTTCAATGGCAAAAATCAATGAATATTGTAAATGCACAAACAGTAATTTCTCCGCATTGCAAGGTGCAATTCTGAAATGTTTTGATTTTTCCTGCTCCTCTTAGCATGATAAAGAAGATTCAAAGAGAGTGAGATGCCAGCTCCTTTCATTCAGTCAGTAGCTTCAATCATTTCTGGACGTTTTTCAATGGCAAAAATCAATGAATATTGTAAATGCACAAACAGTAATTTCTCCGCATTGCAAGGTGCAATTCTGAAATTTTTTGCTTTTTCCTGCTCCTCTTAGCATGACAAAGAAGATTCAAAGAGAGTGAGATGCCAGATCCTTTCCTTCAGTCAGTAGCTTCAATCATTTCTGGTATATGAATAACATGATGTTTTTCAATGGCAAAAATCAATGAATTTTGTAAATGCACAAACAGTAATTTCTCCGCATTGCAAGGCGCAATTCTGAAATTTTTTGCTTTTTCCTGCTCCTCTTAGCATGATAAAGAAGATTCAAAGAGAGTGAGATGCCAGCTCCTTTCATTCAGTCAGTAGCTTCAATCATTTCTGGACATTTTTCAATGGCAAAAATCAATGAATATTGTAAATGCACAAACAGTAATTTCTCCGCATTGCAAGGTGCAATTCTGAAATTTTTTGCTTTTTCCTGCTCCTCTTAGCATGATAAAGAAGATTCAAAGAGAGTGAGATGCCAGCTCCTTTCATTCAGTCAGTAGCTTCAATCATTTCTGGACGTTTTTCAATGGCAAAAATCAATGAATATTGTAAATGCACAAACAGTAATTTCTCCGCATTGCAAGGTGCAATTCTGAAATTTTTTGCTTTTTCCTGCTCCTCTTAGCATGATAAAGAAGATTCAAAGAGAGTGAGATGCCAGCTCCTTTCATTCAGTCAGTAGCTTCAATCATTTCTGGACGTTTTTCAATGGCAAAAATCAATGAATATTGTAAATGCACAAACTGCAATTTCTCCGCATTGCAAGGTGCAATTCTGAAATTTTTTGCTTTTTCCTGCTCCTCTTAGCATGATAAAGAAGATTCAAAGAGAGTGAGATGCCAGCTCCTTTCATTCAGTCAGTAGCTTCAATCATTTCTGGTATATGAATAACATGATGTTTTTCAATGGCAAAAATCAATGAATATTGTAAATGCACAAACAGTAATTTCTCCGCATTGCAAGGTGCAATTCTGAAATTTTTTGCTTTTTCCTGCTCCTCTTAGCATGATAAAGAAGATTCAAAGAGAGTGAGATGCCAGCTCCTTTCATTCAGTCAGTAGCTTCAATCATTTCTGGACGTTTTTCAATGGCAAAAATCAATGAATATTGTAAATGCACAAACTGCAATTTCTCCGCATTGCAAGGTGCAATTCTGAAATTTTTTGCTTTTTCCTGCTCCTCTTAGCATGATAAAGAAGATTCAAAGAGAGTGAGATGCCAGCTCCTTTCATTCAGTCAGTAGCTTCAATCATTTCTGGTATATGAATAACATGATGTTTTTCAATAGCAAAAATCAATGAATATTGTAAATGCACAAACAGTAATTTCTCCGCATTGCAAGGTGCAATTCTGAAATTTTTGGCTTTTTCCTGCTCCTCTTAGCATGATAAAGAAGATTCAAAGAGAGTGAGATGCCAGCTCCTTTCATTCAGTCAGTAGCTTCAATCATTTCTGGACGTTTTTCAATGGCAAAAATCAATGAATATTGTAAATGCACAAACAGTAATTTCTCCGCATTGCAAGGTGCAATTCTGAAATTTTTTGCTTTTTCCTGCTCCTCTTAGCATGATAAACAAGATTCAAAGAGAGTGAGATGCCAGCTCCTTTCATTCAGTCAGTAGCTTCAATCATTTCTGGACGTTTTTCAATGGCAAAAATCATTGAATATTGTAAATGCACAAACAGTAATTTCTCCGCATTGCAAGGTGCAATTCTGAAATTTTTTACTTTTTCCTGCTCCTCTTAGCATGATAAAGAAGATTCAAAGAGAGTGAGATGCCAGCTCCTTTCATTCAGTCAGTAGCTTCAATCATTTCTGGTATAGGAATAACATGATGTTTTTCAATCGCAAAAATCAATGAATATTGTAAATGCACAAACAGTAATTTCTCCGCATTGCAAGGAGCAATTCTGAAATTTTTTGCATTTTCCTGCTCCTCTTAGCATGATAAAGAAGATTCAAAGAGAGTGAGATGCCAGCTCCTTTCATTCAGTCAGTAGCTTAAATCATTTCTGGACGTTTTTCAATGGCAAAAATCAATGAATATTGTAAATGCACAAACAGTAATTTCTCCGCATTGCAAGGTGCAATTCTGAAATTTTTTGCTTTTTCCTGCTCCTCTTAGCATGATAAAGAAGATTCAAAGAGAGTGAGATGCCAGCTCCTTTCATTCAGTCAGTAGCTTCAATCATTTCTGGACATTTTTCAATGGCAAAAATCAATGAATATTGTAAATGCACAAACAGTAATTTCTCCGCATTGCAAGGTGCAATTCTGAAATTTTTTGCTTTTTCCTGCTCCTCTTAGCATGATAAAGAAGATTCAAAGAGAGTGAGATGCCAGCTCCTTTCATTCAATCAGTAGCTTCAATCATTTCTGGACGTTTTTCAATGGCAAAAATCAATGAATATTGTAAATGCACAAACAGTAATTTCTCCGCATTGCAAGGTGCAATTCTGAAATTTTTTGCTTTTTCCTGCTCCTCTTAGCATGATAAAGAAGATTCAAAGAGAGTGAGGTGCCAGCTCCTTTCATTCAGTCAGGAGCTTCAAACATTTCTGGTATATGAATAACATGTTTTTCAATGGCAAAAATCAATGAATATTGTAAATGCACAAACAGTAATTTCTCCGCATTGCAAGGTGCAATTCTGAAATTTTTTGCTTTTTCCTGCTCCTCTTAGCATGATAAAGAAGATTCAAAGAGAGTGAGATGCCAGCTCCTTTCATTCAGTCAGTAGCTTCAATCATTTCTGGACGTTTTTCAATGGCAAAAATCAATGAATATTGTAAATGCACAAACTGTAATTTCTCCGCATTGCAAGGTGCAATTCTGAAATTTTTTGCTTTTTCCTGCTCCTCTTAGCATGATAAAGAAGATTCAAAGAGAGTGAGATGCCAGCTCCTTTCATTCAGTCAGTAGCTTCAATCATTTCTGGACATTTTTCAATGGCAAAAATCAATGAATATTGTAAATGCACAAACAGTAATTTCTCCGCATTGCAAGGTGCAATTCTGAAATTTTTTGCTTTTTCCTGCTCCTCTTAGCATGATAAAGAAGATTCAAAGAGAGTGAGATGCCAGCTCCTTTCATTCAGTCAGTAGCTTCAATCATTTCTGGACGTTTTTCAATGGCAAAAATCAATGAATATTGTAAATGCACAAACAGTAATTTCTCCGCATTGCAAGGTGCAATTCTGAAATTTTTTGCTTTTTCCTGCTCCTCTTAGCATGATAAAGAAGATTCAAAGAGAGTGAGGTGCCAGCTCCTTTCATTCAGTCAGGAGCTTCAAACATTTCTGGTATATGAATAACATGTTTTTCAATGGCAAAAATCAATGAATATTGTAAATGCACAAACAGTAATTTCTCCGCATTGCAAGGTGCAATTCTGAAATTTTTTGCTTTTTCCTGCTCCTCTTAGCATGATAAAGAAGATTCAAAGAGAGATGCCAGCTCCTTTCATTCAGTCAGTAGCTTCAATCATTTCTGGACGTTTTTCAATGGCAAAAATCAATGAATATTGTAAATGCACAAACTGTAATTTCTCCGCATTGCAAGGTGCAATTCTGAAATTTTTTGCTTTTTCCTGCTCCTCTTAGCATGATAAAGAAGATTCAAAGAGAGTGAGATGCCAGCTCCTTTCATTCAGTCAGTAGCTTCAATCATTTCTGGACGTTTTTCAATGGCAAAAATCAACGAATATTGTAAATGCACAAACAGTAATTTCTCCGCATTGCAAGGTGCAATTCTGAAATTTTTTGCTTTTTCCTGCTCCTCTTAGCATGATAAAGACGATTCAAAGAGAGTGAGATGCCAGCTCCTTTCATTCAGTCAGTAGCTTCAATCATTTCTGGACGTTTTTCAATGGCAAAAATCAATGAATATTGTAAATGCACAAACAGTAATTTCTCCGCATTGCAAGGTGCAATTCTGAAATTTTTTGCTTTTTCCTGCTCCTCTTAGCATGATAAAGAAGATTCAAAGAGAGTGAGATGCCAGCTCCTTTCATTCAGTCAGTAGCTTCAATCATTTCTGGACGTTTTTCAATGGCAAAAATCAATGAATATTGTAAATGCACAAACTGCAATTTCTCCGCATTGCAAGGTGCAATTCTGAAATTTTTTGCTTTTTCCTGCTCCTCTTAGCATGATAAAGAAGATTCAAAGAGAGTGAGATGCCAGCTCCTTTCATTCAGTCAGTAGCTTCAATCATTTCTGGTATATGAATAACATGATGTTTTTCAATGGCAAAAATCAATGAATATTGTAAATGCACAAACAGTAATTTCTCCGCATTGCAAGGTGCAATTCTGAAATTTTTTGCTTTTTCCTGCTCCTCTTAGCATGATAAAGAAGATTCAAAGAGAGTGAGATGCCAGCTCCTTTCATTCAGTCAGTAGCTTCAATCATTTCTGGACGTTTTTCAATGGCAAAAATCAATGAATATTGTAAATGCACAAACTGCAATTTCTCCGCATTGCAAGGTGCAATTCTGAAATTTTTTGCTTTTTCCTGCTCCTCTTAGCATGATAAAGAAGATTCAAAGAGAGTGAGATGCCAGCTCCTTTCATTCAGTCAGTAGCTTCAATCATTTCTGGTATATGAATAACATGATGTTTTTCAATAGCAAAAATCAATGAATATTGTAAATGCACAAACAGTAATTTCTCCGCATTGCAAGGTGCAATTCTGAAATTTTTGGCTTTTTCCTGCTCCTCTTAGCATGATAAAGAAGATTCAAAGAGAGTGAGATGCCAGCTCCTTTCATTCAGTCAGTAGCTTCAATCATTTCTGGACGTTTTTCAATGGCAAAAATCAATGAATATTGTAAATGCACAAACAGTAATTTCTCCGCATTGCAAGGTGCAATTCTGAAATTTTTTGCTTTTTCCTGCTCCTCTTAGCATGATAAACAAGATTCAAAGAGAGTGAGATGCCAGCTCCTTTCATTCAGTCAGTAGCTTCAATCATTTCTGGACGTTTTTCAATGGCAAAAATCATTGAATATTGTAAATGCACAAACAGTAATTTCTCCGCATTGCAAGGTGCAATTCTGAAATTTTTTACTTTTTCCTGCTCCTCTTAGCATGATAAAGAAGATTCAAAGAGAATGAGATGCCAGCTCCTTTCATTCAGTCAGTAGCTTCAATCATTTCTGGTATAGGAATAACATGATGTTTTTCAATCGCAAAAATCAATGAATATTGTAAATGCACAAACAGTAATTTCTCCGCATTGCAAGGAGCAATTCTGAAATTTTTTGCATTTTCCTGCTCCTCTTAGCATGATAAAGAAGATTCAAAGAGAGTGAGATGCCAGCTCCTTTCATTCAGTCAGTAGCTTCAATCATTTCTGGACGTTTTTCAATGGCAAAAATCAATGAATATTGTAAATGCACAAACAGTAATTTCTCCGCATTGCAAGGTGCAATTCTGAAATTTTTTGCTTTTTCCTGCTCCTCTTAGCATGATAAAGAAGATTCAAAGAGAGTGAGATGCCAGCTCCTTTCATTCAGTCAGTAGCTTCAATCATTTCTGGACATTTTTCAATGGCAAAAATCAATGAATATTGTAAATGCACAAACAGTAATTTCTCCGCATTGCAAGGTGCAATTCTGAAATTTTTTGCTTTTTCCTGCTCCTCTTAGCATGATAAAGAAGATTCAAAGAGAGTGAGATGCCAGCTCCTTTCATTCAGTCAGTAGCTTCAATCATTTCTGGACGTTTTTCAATGGCAAAAATCAATGAATATTGTAAATGCACAAACAGTAATTTCTCCGCATTGCAAGGTGCAATTCTGAAATTTTTTGCTTTTTCCTGTTAATCCTAGCATGATAAAGAAGATTCAAAGAGAGTGAGATGCCAGCTCCTTTCATTCAGTCAGTAGCTTCAAACATTTCTGGTATATGAAAAACATGTTTTTCAATGGCAAAAATCAATGAATATTGTAAATGCACAAACAGTAATTTCTCCACATTGCAAGGTGCAATTCTGAAATTTTTTGCTTTTTCCTGCTAATCCTAGCATGATAAAGAAGATTCAAAGAGAGTGAGATGCCAGCTCCTTTCATTCAGTCAGTAGTTTCAAACATTTCTGGTATATGAAAAACATGTTTTTCAATGGCAAAAATCAATGAATATTGTAAATGCACAAACAGTAATATCTCCACATTGCACGGTGCAATTCTGAAATTTTTAGCTTTTTCCTGTTAATCCTAGCATGATAAAGAAGATTCAAAGAGAGTGAGATGCCAGCTCCTTTCATTCAGTCAGTAGCTTCAAACATTTCTGGTATATGAAAAACATGTTTTTCAATGGCAAAAATCAATGAATATTGTAAATGCACAAACAGTAATATCTCCACATTGCACGGTGCAATTCTGAAATTTTTAGCTTTTTCCTGTTAATCCTAGCATGATAAAGAAGATTCAAAGAGAGTGAGATGCCAGCTCCTTTCATTCAGTCAGTAGCTTCAAACATTTCTGGTATATGAAAAACATGTTTTTCAATGGCAAAAATCAATGAATATTGTAAATGCACAAACAGTAATATCTCCACATTGCAAGGTGCAATTCTGAAATTTTTTGCTTTTTCCTGCTAATCCTAGCATGATAAAGAAGATTCAAAGAGAGTGAGATGCCAGCTCCTTTCATTCAGTCAGTAGCTTCAAACATTTCTGGTATATGAAAAACATGTTTTTCAATGGCAAAAATCAATGAATATTGTAAATGCATAAACAGTAATATCTCCACATTGCAAGGTGCAATTCTGAAATTTTTTGCTTTTTCCTGCTAATCCTAGCATGATAAAGAAGATTCAAAGAGAGTGAGATGCCAGCTCCTTTCATTCAGTCAGTAGTTTCAAACATTTCTGGTATATGAAAAACATGTTTTTCAATGGCAAAAATCAATGAATATTGTAAATGCACAAACAGTAATATCTCCACATTGCACGGTGCAATTCTGAAATTTTTAGCTTTTTCCTGTTAATCCTAGCATGATAAAGAAGATTCAAAGAGAGTGAGATGCCAGCTCCTTTCATTCAGTCAGTAGCTTCAAACATTTCTGGTATATGAAAAACATGTTTTTCAATGGCAAAAATCAATGAATATTGTAAATGCACAAACAGTAATATCTCCACATTGCACGGTGCAATTCTGAAATTTTTAGCTTTTTCCTGTTAATCCTAGCATGATAAAGAAGATTCAAAGAGAGTGAGATGCCAGCTCCTTTCATTCAGTCAGTAGCTTCAAACATTTCTGGTATATGAAAAACATGTTTTTCAATGGCAAAAATCAATGAATATTGTAAATGCACAAACAGTAATATCTCCACATTGCAAGGTGCAATTCTGAAATTTTTTGCTTTTTCCTGTTAATCCTAGCATGATAAAGAAGATTCAAAGAGAGTGAGATGCCAGCTCCTTTCATTCAGTCAGTAGCTTCAAACATTTCTGGTATATGAAAAACATGTTTTTCAATGGCAAAAATCAATGAATATTGTAAATGCACAAACAGTAATATCTCCACATTGCAAGGTGCAATTCTGAAATTTTTTGCTTTTTCCTGCTAATCCTAGCATGATAAAGAAGATTCAAAGAGAGTGAGATGCCAGCTCCTTTCATTCAGTCAGTAGCTTCAAACATTTCTGGTATATGAAAAACATGTTTTTCAATGGCAAAAATCAATGAATATTGTAAATGCACAAACAGTAATATCTCCACATTGCACGGTGCAATTCTGAAATTTTTAGCTTTTTCCTGTTAATCCTAGCATGATAAAGAAGATTCAAAGAGAGTGAGATGCCAGCTCCTTTCATTCAGTCAGTAGCTTCAAACATTTCTGGTATATGAAAAACATGTTTTTCAATGGCAAAAATTAATGAATATTGTAAATGCACAAACAGTAATATCTCCACATTGCAAGGTGCAATTCTGAAATTTTTTGCTTTTTCCTGCTAATCCTAGCATGATAAAGAAGATTCAAAGAGAGTGAGATGCCAGCTCCTTTCATTCAGTCAGTAGCTTCAAACATTTCTGGTATATGAAAAACATGTTTTTCAATGGCAAAAATCAATGAATATTGTAAATGCATAAACAGTAATATCTCCACATTGCAAGGTGCAATTCTGAAATTTTTTGCTTTTTCCTGCTAATCCTAGCATGATAAAGAAGATTCAAAGAGAGTGAGATGCCAGCTCCTTTCATTCAGTCAGTAGTTTCAAACATTTCTGGTATATGAAAAACATGTTTTTCAATGGCAAAAATCAATGAATATTGTAAATGCACAAACAGTAATATCTCCACATTGCACGGTGCAATTCTGAAATTTTTAGCTTTTTCCTGTTAATCCTAGCATGATAAAGAAGATTCAAAGAGAGTGAGATGCCAGCTCCTTTCATTCAGTCAGTAGCTTCAAACATTTCTGGTATATGAAAAACATGTTTTTCAATGGCAAAAATCAATGAATATTGTAAATGCACAAACAGTAATATCTCCACATTGCACGGTGCAATTCTGAAATTTTTAGCTTTTTCCTGTTAATCCTAGCATGATAAAGAAGATTCAAAGAGAGTGAGATGCCAGCTCCTTTCATTCAGTCAGTAGCTTCAAACATTTCTGGTATATGAAAAACATGTTTTTCAATGGCAAAAATCAATGAATATTGTAAATGCACAAACAGTAATATCTCCACATTGCAAGGTGCAATTCTGAAATTTTTTGCTTTTTCCTGCTAATCCTAGCATGATAAAGAAGATTCAAAGAGAGTGAGATGCCAGCTCCTTTCATTCAGTCAGTAGCTTCAAACATTTCTGGTATATGAAAAACATGTTTTTCAATGGCAAAAATCAATGAATATTGTAAATGCACAAACAGTAATATCTCCACATTGCACGGTGCAATTCTGAAATTTTTAGCTTTTTCCTGTTAATCCTAGCATGATAAAGAAGATTCAAAGAGAGTGAGATGCCAGCTCCTTTCATTCAGTCAGTAGCTTCAAACATTTCTGGTATATGAAAAACATGTTTTTCAATGGCAAAAATCAATGAATATTGTAAATGCACAAACAGTAATATCTCCACATTGCAAGGTGCAATTCTGAAATTTTTTGCTTTTTCCTGCTAATCCTAGCATGATAAAGAAGATTCAAAGAGAGTGAGATGCCAGCTCCTTTCATTCAGTCAGTAGCTTCAAACATTTCTGGTATATGAAAAACATGTTTTTCAATGGCAAAAATCAATGAATATTGTAAATGCACAAACAGTAATATCTCCACATTGCACGGTGCAATTCTGAAATTTTTAGCTTTTTCCTGTTAATCCTAGCATGATAAAGAAGATTCAAAGAGAGTGAGATGCCAGCTCCTTTCATTCAGTCAGTAGCTTCAAACATTTCTGGTATATGAAAAACATGTTTTTCAATGGCAAAAATCAATGAATATTGTAAATGCACAAACAGTAATATCTCCACATTGCAAGGTGCAATTCTGAAATTTTTTGCTTTTTCCTGCTAATCCTAGCATGATAAAGAAGATTCAAAGAGAGTGAGATGCCAGCTCCTTTCATTCAGTCAGTAGCTTCAAACATTTCTGGTATATGAAAAACATGTTTTTCAATGGCAAAAATCAATGAATATTGTAAATGCACAAACAGTAATATCTCCACATTGCAAGGTGCAATTCTGAAATTTTTTGCTTTTTCCTGTTAATCCTAGCATGATAAAGAAGATTCAAAGAGAGTGAGATGCCAGCTCCTTTCATTCAGTCAGTAGCTTCAAACATTTCTGGTATATGAAAAACATGTTTTTCAATGGCAAAAATCAATGAATATTGTAAATGCACAAACAGTAATATCTCCACATTGCAAGGTGCAATTCTGAAATTTTTTGCTTTTTCCTGCTAATCCTAGCATGATAAAGAAGATTCAAAGAGAGTGAGATGCCAGCTCCTTTCATTCAGTCAGTAGCTTCAAACATTTCTGGTATATGAAAAACATGTTTTTCAATGGCAAAAATCAATGAATATTGTAAATGCACAAACAGTAATATCTCCACATTGCACGGTGCAATTCTGAAATTTTTAGCTTTTTCCTGTTAATCCTAGCATGATAAAGAAGATTCAAAGAGAGTGAGATGCCAGCTCCTTTCATTCAGTCAGTAGCTTCAAACATTTCTGGTATATGAAAAACATGTTTTTCAATGGCAAAAATCAATGAATATTGTAAATGCACAAACAGTAATATCTCCACATTGCAAGGTGCAATTCTGAAATTTTTTGCTTTTTCCTGCTAATCCTAGCATGATAAAGAAGATTCAAAGAGAGTGAGATGCCAGCTCCTTTCATTCAGTCAGTAGCTTCAAACATTTCTGGTATATGAAAAACATGTTTTTCAATGGCAAAAATCAATGAATATTGTAAATGCACAAACAGTAATATCTCCACATTGCACGGTGCAATTCTGAAATTTTTTGCTTTTTCCTGTTAATCCTAGCATGATAAAGAAGATTCAAAGAGAGTGAGATGCCAGCTCCTTTCATTCAGTCAGTAGCTTCAAACATTTCTGGTATATGAAAAACATGTTTTTCAATGGCAAAAATCAATGAATATTGTAAATGCACAAACAGTAATATCTCCACATTGCAAGGTGCAATTCTGAAATTTTTTGCTTTTTCCTGCTAATCCTAGCATGATAAAGAAGATTCAAAGAGAGTGAGATGCCAGCTCCTTTCATTCAGTCAGTAGCTTCAAACATTTCTGGTATATGAAAAACATGTTTTTCAATGGCAAAAATCAATGAATATTGTAAATGCACAAACAGTAATATCTCCACATTGCACGGTGCAATTCTGAAATTTTTAGCTTTTTCCTGTTAATCCTAGCATGATAAAGAAGATTCAAAGAGAGTGAGATGCCAGCTCCTTTCATTCAGTCAGTAGCTTCAAACATTTCTGGTATATGAAAAACATGTTTTTCAATGGCAAAAATCAATGAATATTGTAAATGCACAAACAGTAATATCTCCACATTGCAAGGTGCAATTCTGAAATTTTTTGCTTTTTCCTGCTAATCCTAGCATGATAAAGAAGATTCAAAGAGAGTGAGATGCCAGCTCCTTTCATTCAGTCAGTAGCTTCAAACATTTCTGGTATATGAAAAACATGTTTTTCAATGGCAAAAATCAATGAATATTGTAAATGCACAAACAGTAATATCTCCACATTGCAAGGTGCAATTCTGAAATTTTTTGCTTTTTCCTGTTAATCCTAGCATGATAAAGAAGATTCAAAGAGAGTGAGATGCCAGCTCCTTTCATTCAGTCAGTAGCTTCAAACATTTCTGGTATATGAAAAACATGTTTTTCAATGGCAAAAATCAATGAATATTGTAAATGCACAAACAGTAATATCTCCACATTGCAAGGTGCAATTCTGAAATTTTTTGCTTTTTCCTGCTAATCCTAGCATGATAAAGAAGATTCAAAGAGAGTGAGATGCCAGCTCCTTTCATTCAGTCAGTAGCTTCAAACATTTCTGGTATATGAAAAACATGTTTTTCAATGGCAAAAATCAATGAATATTGTAAATGCACAAACAGTAATATCTCCACATTGCACGGTGCAATTCTGAAATTTTTAGCTTTTTCCTGTTAATCCTAGCATGATAAAGAAGATTCAAAGAGAGTGAGATGCCAGCTCCTTTCATTCAGTCAGTAGCTTCAAACATTTCTGGTATATGAAAAACATGTTTTTCAATGGCAAAAATCAATGAATATTGTAAATGCACAAACAGTAATATCTCCACATTGCAAGGTGCAATTCTGAAATTTTTTGCTTTTTCCTGCTAATCCTAGCATGATAAAGAAGATTCAAAGAGAGTGAGATGCCAGCTCCTTTCATTCAGTCAGTAGCTTCAAACATTTCTGGTATATGAAAAACATGTTTTTCAATGGCAAAAATCAATGAATATTGTAAATGCACAAACAGTAATATCTCCACATTGCAAGGTGCAATTCTGAAATTTTTTGCTTTTTCCTGTTAATCCTAGCATGATAAAGAAGATTCAAAGAGAGTGAGATGCCAGCTCCTTTCATTCAGTCAGTAGCTTCAAACATTTCTGGTATATGAAAAACATGTTTTTCAATGGCAAAAATCAATGAATATTGTAAATGCACAAACAGTAATATCTCCACATTGCAAGGTGCAATTCTGAAATTTTTTGCTTTTTCCTGCTAATCCTAGCATGATAAAGAAGATTCAAAGAGAGTGAGATGCCAGCTCCTTTCATTCAGTCAGTAGCTTCAAACATTTCTGATATATGAAAAACATGTTTTTCAATGGCAAAAATCAATGAATATTGTAAATGCACAAACAGTAATATCTCCACATTGTACGGTGCAATTCTGAAATTTTTAGCTTTTTCCTGTTAATCCTAGCATGATAAAGAAGATTCAAAGAGAGTGAGATGCCAGCTCCTTTCATTCAGTCAGTAGCTTCAAACATTTCTGGTATATGAAAAACATGTTTTTCAATGGCAAAAATTAATGAATATTGTAAATGCACAAACAGTAATATCTCCACATTGCAAGGTGCAATTCTGAAATTTTTTGCTTTTTCCTGCTAATCCTAGCATGATAAAGAAGATTCAAAGAGAGTGAGATGCCAGCTCCTTTCATTCAGTCAGTAGCTTCAAACATTTCTGGTATATGAAAAACATGTTTTTCAATGGCAAAAATCAATGAATATTGTAAATGCACAAACAGTAATATCTCCACATTGCACGGTGCAATTCTGAAATTTTTAGCTTTTTCCTGTTAATCCTAGCATGATAAAGAAGATTCAAAGAGAGTGAGATGCCAGCTCCTTTCATTCAGTCAGTAGCTTCAAACATTTCTGGTATATGAAAAACATGTTTTTCAATGGCAAAAATCAATGAATATTGTAAATGCACAAACAGTAATATCTCCACATTGCAAGGTGCAATTCTGAAATTTTTTGCTTTTTCCTGCTAATCCTAGCATGATAAAGAAGATTCAAAGAGAGTGAGATGCCAGCTCCTTTCATTCAGTCAGTAGCTTCAAACATTTCTGGTATATGAAAAACATGTTTTTCAATGGCAAAAATCAATGAATATTGTAAATGCACAAACAGTAATATCTCCACATTGCACGGTGCAATTCTGAAATTTTTAGCTTTTTCCTGTTAATCCTAGCATGATAAAGAAGATTCAAAGAGAGTGAGATGCCAGCTCCTTTCATTCAGTCAGTAGCTTCAAACATTTCTGGTATATGAAAAACATGTTTTTCAATGGCAAAAATCAATGAATATTGTAAATGCACAAACAGTAATATCTCCACATTGCAAGGTGCAATTCTGAAATTTTTTGCTTTTTCCTGTTAATCCTAGCATGATAAAGAAGATTCAAAGAGAGTGAGATGCCAGCTCCTTTCATTCAGTCAGTAGCTTCAAACATTTCTGGTATATGAAAAACATGTTTTTCAATGGCAAAAATCAATGAATATTGTAAATGCACAAACAGTAATATCTCCACATTGCAAGGTGCAATTCTGAAATTTTTTGCTTTTTCCTGCTAATCCTAGCATGATAAAGAAGATTCAAAGAGAGTGAGATGCCAGCTCCTTTCATTCAGTCAGTAGCTTCAAACATTTCTGGTATATGAAAAACATGTTTTTCAATGGCAAAAATCAATGAATATTGTAAATGCACAAACAGTAATATCTCCACATTGTACGGTGCAATTCTGAAATTTTTAGCTTTTTCCTGTTAATCCTAGCATGATAAAGAAGATTCAAAGAGAGTGAGATGCCAGCTCCTTTCATTCAGTCAGTAGCTTCAAACATTTCTGGTATATGAAAAACATGTTTTTCAATGGCAAAAATTAATGAATATTGTAAATGCACAAACAGTAATATCTCCACATTGCAAGGTGCAATTCTGAAAATTTTTTGCTTTTTCCTGCTAATCCTAGCATGATAAAGAAGATTCAAAGAGAGTGAGATGCCAGCTCCTTTCATTCAGTCAGTAGCTTCAAACATTTCTGGTATATGAAAAACATGTTTTTCAATGGCAAAAATCAATGAATATTGTAAATGCACAAACAGTAATATCTCCACATTGCACGGTTGCAATTCTGAATTTTTAGCTTTTTCCTGTAATCCTAGCATGATAAAGAAGATTCAAAGAGAGTGAGATGCCAGCTCCTTTCATTCAGTCAGTAGCTTCAAACATTTCTGGTATATGAAAAACATGTTTTTCAATGGCAAAAATCAATGAATATTGTAAATGCACAAACAGTAATATCTCCACATTGCAAGGTGCAATTCTGAAATTTTTTGCTTTTTCCTGCTAATCCTAGCATGATAAAGAAGATTCAAAGAGAGTGAGATGCCAGCTCCTTTCATTCAGTCAGTAGCTTCAAACATTTCTGGTATATGAAAAACATGTTTTTCAATGGCAAAAATCAATGAATATTGTAAATGCACAAACAGTAATATCTCCACATTGCACGGTGCAATTCTGAAATTTTTAGCTTTTTCCTGTTAATCCTAGCATGATAAAGAAGATTCAAAGAGAGTGAGATGCCAGCTCCTTTCATTCAGTCAGTAGCTTCAAACATTTCTGGTATATGAAAAACATGTTTTTCAATGGCAAAAATCAATGAATATTGTAAATGCACAAACAGTAATATCTCCACATTGCAAGGTGCAATTCTGAAATTTTTTGCTTTTTCCTGTTAATCCTAGCATGATAAAGAAGATTCAAAGAGAGTGAGATGCCAGCTCCTTTCATTCAGTCAGTAGCTTCAAACATTTCTGGTATATGAAAAACATGTTTTTCAATGGCAAAAATCAATGAATATTGTAAATGCACAAACAGTAATATCTCCACATTGCAAGGTGCAATTCTGAAATTTTTTGCTTTTTCCTGCTAATCCTAGCATGATAAAGAAGATTCAAAGAGAGTGAGATGCCAGCTCCTTTCATTCAGTCAGTAGCTTCAAACATTTCTGGTATATGAAAAACATGTTTTTCAATGGCAAAAATCAATGAATATTGTAAATGCACAAACAGTAATATCTCCACATTGCACGGTGCAATTCTGAAATTTTTAGCTTTTTCCTGTTAATCCTAGCATGATAAAGAAGATTCAAAGAGAGTGAGATGCCAGCTCCTTTCATTCAGTCAGTAGCTTCAAACATTTCTGGTATATGAAAAACATGTTTTTCAATGGCAAAAATCAATGAATATTGTAAATGCACAAACAGTAATATCTCCACATTGCAAGGTGCAATTCTGAAATTTTTTGCTTTTTCCTGCTAATCCTAGCATGATAAAGAAGATTCAAAGAGAGTGAGATGCCAGCTCCTTTCATTCAGTCAGTAGCTTCAAACATTTCTGGTATATGAAAAACATGTTTTTCAATGGCAAAAATCAATGAATATTGTAAATGCACAAACAGTAATATCTCCACATTGCACGGTGCAATTCTGAAATTTTTAGCTTTTTCCTGTTAATCCTAGCATGATAAAGAAGATTCAAAGAGAGTGAGATGCCAGCTCCTTTCATTCAGTCAGTAGCTTCAAACATTTCTGGTATATGAAAAACATGTTTTTCAATGGCAAAAATCAATGAATATTGTAAATGCACAAACAGTAATATCTCCACATTGCAAGGTGCAATTCTGAAATTTTTTGCTTTTTCCTGTTAATCCTAGCATGATAAAGAAGATTCAAAGAGAGTGAGATGCCAGCTCCTTTCATTCAGTCAGTAGCTTCAAACATTTCTGGTATATGAAAAACATGTTTTTCAATGGCAAAAATCAATGAATATTGTAAATGCATAAACAGTAATATCTCCACATTGCAAGGTGCAATTCTGAAATTTTTTGCTTTTTCCTGCTAATCCTAGCATGATAAAGAAGATTCAAAGAGAGTGAGATGCCAGCTCCTTTCATTCAGTCAGTAGTTTCAAACATTTCTGGTATATGAAAAACATGTTTTTCAATGGCAAAAATCAATGAATATTGTAAATGCACAAACAGTAATATCTCCACATTGCACGGTGCAATTCTGAAATTTTTAGCTTTTTCCTGTTAATCCTAGCATGATAAAGAAGATTCAAAGAGAGTGAGATGCCAGCTCCTTTCATTCAGTCAGTAGCTTCAAACATTTCTGGTATATGAAAAACATGTTTTTCAATGGCAAAAATCAATGAATATTGTAAATGCACAAACAGTAATATCTCCACATTGCAAGGTGCAATTCTGAAATTTTTTGCTTTTTCCTGCTAATCCTAGCATGATAAAGAAGATTCAAAGAGAGTGAGATGCCAGCTCCTTTCATTCAGTCAGTAGCTTCAAACATTTCTGGTATATGAAAAACATGTTTTTCAATGGCAAAAATCAATGAATATTGTAAATGCACAAACAGTAATATCTCCACATTGCACGGTGCAATTCTGAAATTTTTAGCTTTTTCCTGTTAATCCTAGCATGATAAAGAAGATTCAAAGAGAGTGAGATGCCAGCTGCTTTCATTCAGTCAGTAGCTTCAAACATTTCTGGTATATGAAAAACATGTTTTTCAATGGCAAAAATCAATGAATATTGTAAATGCACAAACAGTAATATCTCCACATTGCAAGGTGCAATTCTGAAATTTTTTGCTTTTTCCTGCTAATCCTAGCATGATAAAGAAGATTCAAAGAGAGTGAGATGCCAGCTCCTTTCATTCAGTCAGTAGCTTCAAACATTTCTGGTATATGAAAAACATGTTTTTCAATGGCAAAAATCAATGAATATTGTAAATGCACAAACAGTAATATCTCCACATTGCACGGTGCAATTCTGAAATTTTTAGCTTTTTCCTGTTAATCCTAGCATGATAAAGAAGATTCAAAGAGAGTGAGATGCCAGCTCCTTTCATTCAGTCAGTAGCTTCAAACATTTCTGGTATATGAAAAACATGTTTTTCAATGGCAAAAATCAATGAATATTGTAAATGCACAAACAGTAATATCTCCACATTGCAAGGTGCAATTCTGAAATTTTTTGCTTTTTCCTGTTAATCCTAGCATGATAAAGAAGATTCAAAGAGAGTGAGATGCCAGCTCCTTTCATTCAGTCAGTAGCTTCAAACATTTCTGGTATATGAAAAACATGTTTTTCAATGGCAAAAATCAATGAATATTGTAAATGCATAAACAGTAATATCTCCACATTGCAAGGTGCAATTCTGAAATTTTTTGCTTTTTCCTGCTAATCCTAGCATGATAAAGAAGATTCAAAGAGAGTGAGATGCCAGCTCCTTTCATTCAGTCAGTAGTTTCAAACATTTCTGGTATATGAAAAACATGTTTTTCAATGGCAAAAATCAATGAATATTGTAAATGCACAAACAGTAATATCTCCACATTGCACGGTGCAATTCTGAAATTTTTAGCTTTTTCCTGTTAATCCTAGCATGATAAAGAAGATTCAAAGAGAGTGAGATGCCAGCTCCTTTCATTCAGTCAGTAGCTTCAAACATTTCTGGTATATGAAAAACATGTTTTTCAATGGCAAAAATCAATGAATATTGTAAATGCACAAACAGTAATATCTCCACATTGCAAGGTGCAATTCTGAAATTTTTTGCTTTTTCCTGCTAATCCTAGCATGATAAAGAAGATTCAAAGAGAGTGAGATGCCAGCTCCTTTCATTCAGTCAGTAGCTTCAAACATTTCTGGTATATGAAAAACATGTTTTTCAATGGCAAAAATCAATGAATATTGTAAATGCACAAACAGTAATATCTCCACATTGCACGGTGCAATTCTGAAATTTTTAGCTTTTTCCTGTTAATCCTAGCATGATAAAGAAGATTCAAAGAGAGTGAGATGCCAGCTCCTTTCATTCAGTCAGTAGCTTCAAACATTTCTGGTATATGAAAAACATGTTTTTCAATGGCAAAAATCAATGAATATTGTAAATGCACAAACAGTAATATCTCCACATTGCAAGGTGCAATTCTGAAATTTTTTGCTTTTTCCTGCTAATCCTAGCATGATAAAGAAGATTCAAAGAGAGTGAGATGCCAGCTCCTTTCATTCAGTCAGTAGCTTCAAACATTTCTGGTATATGAAAAACATGTTTTTCAATGGCAAAAATCAATGAATATTGTAAATGCACAAACAGTAATATCTCCACATTGCACGGTGCAATTCTGAAATTTTTAGCTTTTTCCTGTTAATCCTAGCATGATAAAGAAGATTCAAAGAGAGTGAGATGCCAGCTCCTTTCATTCAGTCAGTAGCTTCAAACATTTCTGGTATATGAAAAACATGTTTTTCAATGGCAAAAATCAATGAATATTGTAAATGCACAAACAGTAATATCTCCACATTGCAAGGTGCAATTCTGAAATTTTTTGCTTTTTCCTGTTAATCCTAGCATGATAAAGAAGATTCAAAGAGAGTGAGATGCCAGCTCCTTTCATTCAGTCAGTAGCTTCAAACATTTCTGGTATATGAAAAACATGTTTTTCAATGGCAAAAATCAATGAATATTGTAAATGCACAAACAGTAATATCTCCACATTGCAAGGTGCAATTCTGAAATTTTTTGCTTTTTCCTGCTAATCCTAGCATGATAAAGAAGATTCAAAGAGAGTGAGATGCCAGCTCCTTTCATTCAGTCAGTAGCTTCAAACATTTCTGGTATATGAAAAACATGTTTTTCAATGGCAAAAATCAATGAATATTGTAAATGCACAAACAGTAATATATCCACATTGCACGGTGCAATTCTGAAATTTTTAGCTTTTTCCTGTTAATCCTAGCATGATAAAGAAGATTCAAAGAGAGTGAGATGCCAGCTCCTTTCATTCAGTCAGTAGCTTCAAACATTTCTGGTATATGAAAAACATGTTTTTCAATGGCAAAAATCAATGAATATTGTAAATGCACAAACAGTAATATCTCCACATTGCACGGTGCAATTCTGAAATTTTTAGCTTTTTCCTGTTAATCCTAGCATGATAAAGAAGATTCAAAGAGAGTGAGATGCCAGCTCCTTTCATTCAGTCAGTAGCTTCAAACATTTCTGGTATATGAAAAACATGTTTTTCAATGGCAAAAATTAATGAATATTGTAAATGCACAAACAGTAATATCTCCACATTGCAAGGTGCAATTCTGAAATTTTTTGCTTTTTCCTGCTAATCCTAGCATGATAAAGAAGATTCAAAGAGAGTGAGATGCCAGCTCCTTTCATTCAGTCAGTAGCTTCAAACATTTCTGGTATATGAAAAACATGTTTTTCAATGGCAAAAATCAATGAATATTGTAAATGCACAAACAGTAATATCTCAACATTGCACGGTGCAATTCTGAAATTTTTAGCTTTTTCCTGTTAATCCTAGCATGATAAAGAAGATTCAAAGAGAGTGAGATGCCAGCTCCTTTCATTCAGTCAGTAGCTTCAAACATTTCTGGTATATGAAAAACGTTTTTCAATGGCAAAAATCAATGAATATTGTAAATGCACAAACAGTAATATCTCCACATTGCAAGGTGCAATTCTGAAATTTTTTGCTTTTTCCTGTTAATCCTAGCATGATAAAGAAGATTCAAAGAGAGTGAGATGCCAGCTCCTTTCATTCAGTCAGTAGCTTCAAACATTTCTGGTATATGAATAACATGGTTTTTCAATGGCAAAAATCAATGAATATTGTAAATGCACAAATAGTAATTTCTCCGCATTGCAAGGTGCAAGTCTGAAATTTTTTGCTTTTTCCTGCTCCTCTTAGCATGATAAAGAAGATTCAAAGAGAGTGAGATGCCAGCTACTTTCATTCAGTCAGTAGCTTCAATCATTTCTGGACATTTTTCAATGGTAAAAATCAATGAATATTGTAAATGCACAAACAGTAATTTCTCCACATTGCAAGGTGCAATTCTGAAATTTTTAGCTTTTTCCTGCTCCTCTTAGCATGATAAAGAAGATTCAAAGAGATTGAGATGCCAGCTCCTTTCATTCAGTCAGTAGCTTCAAACATTTCTTGTATATGAATAACATGATGTTTTTCAATGGCAAAAATCAATGAATATTGTAAATGCACAAACAGTAATTTCTCCGCATTGCAAGGTGCAATTCTGAAATTTTTTGCTTTTTCCTGCTCCTCTTAGCATGATAAAGAAGATTCAAAGAGAGTGAGATGCCAGCTCCTTTCATTCAGTCAGTAGCTTCAAACATTTCTGGTATATGAATAACATGATGTTTTTCAATGGCAAAAATCAATGACATGTTTTTCAATGGCAAAAATCAATGAATATTGTAAATGCACAAACAGTAATATCTCCACATTGCACGGTGCAATTCTGAAATTTTTAGCTTTTTCCTGTTAATCCTAGCATGATAAAGAAGATTCAAAGAGAGTGAGATGCCAGCTCCTTTCATTCAGTCAGTAGCTTCAAACATTTCTGGTATATGAAAAACATGTTTTTCAATGGCAAAAATCAATGAATATTGTAAATGCACAAACAGTAATATCTCCACATTGCAAGGTGCAATTCTGAAATTTTTTGCTTTTTCCTGTTAATCCTAGCATGATAAAGAAGATTCAAAGAGAGTGAGATGCCAGCTCCTTTCATTCAGTCAGTAGCTTCAAACATTTCTGGTATATGAAAAACATGTTTTTCAATGGCAAAAATCAATGAATATTGTAAATGCACAAACAGTAATATCTCCACATTGCAAGGTGCAATTCTGAAATTTTTTGCTTTTTCCTGCTAATCCTAGCATGATAAAGAAGATTCAAAGAGAGTGAGATGCCAGCTCCTTTCATTCAGTCAGTAGCTTCAAACATTTCTGGTATATGAAAAACGTTTTTCAATGGCAAAAATCAATGAATATTGTAAATGCACAAACAGTAATATCTCCACATTGCACGGTGCAATTCTGAAATTTTTAGCTTTTTCCTGTTAATCCTAGCATGATAAAGAAGATTCAAAGAGAGTGAGATGCCAGCTCCTTTCATTCAGTCAGTAGCTTCAAACATTTCTGGTATATGAAAAACATGTTTTTCAATGGCAAAAATCAATGAATATTGTAAATGCACAAACAGTAATATCTCCACATTGCAAGGTGCAATTCTGAAATTTTTTGCTTTTTCCTGCTAATCCTAGCATGATAAAGAAGATTCAAAGAGAGTGAGATGCCAGCTCCTTTCATTCAGTCAGTAGCTTCAAACATTTCTGGTATATGAAAAACATGTTTTTCAATGGCAAAAATCAATGAATATTGTAAATGCACAAACAGTAATATCTCCACATTGCACGGTGCAATTCTGAAATTTTTAGCTTTTTCCTGTTAATCCTAGCATGATAAAGAAGATTCAAAGAGAGTGAGATGCCAGCTCCTTTCATTCAGTCAGTAGCTTCAAACATTTCTGGTATATGAAAAACATGTTTTTCAATGGCAAAAATCAATGAATATTGTAAATGCACAAACAGTAATATCTCCACATTGCAAGGTGCAATTCTGAAATTTTTTGCTTTTTCCTGTTAATCCTAGCATGATAAAGAAGATTCAAAGAGCGTGAGATGCCAGCTCCTTTCATTCAGTCAGTAGCTTCAAACATTTCTGGTATATGAAAAACATGTTTTTCAATGGCAAAAATCAATGAATATTGTAAATGCACAAACAGTAATATCTCCACATTGCAAGGTGCAATTCTGAAATTTTTTGCTTTTTCCTGTTAATCCTAGCATGATAAAGAAGATTCAAAGAGAGTGAGATGCCAGCTCCTTTCATTCAGTCAGTAGCTTCAAACATTTCTGGTATATGAAAAACATGTTTTTCAATGGCAAAAATTAATGAATATTGTAAATGCACAAACAGTAATATCTCCACATTGCAAGGTGCAATTCTGAAATTTTTTGCTTTTTCCTGCTAATCCTAGCATGATAAAGAAGATTCAAAGAGAGTGAGATGCCAGCTCCTTTCATTCAGTCAGTAGCTTCAAACATTTCTGGTATATGAAAAACATGTTTTTCAATGGCAAAAATCAATGAATATTGTAAATGCACAAACAGTAATATCTCAACATTGCACGGTGCAATTCTGAAATTTTTAGCTTTTTCCTGTTAATCCTAGCATGATAAAGAAGATTCAAAGAGAGTGAGATGCCAGCTCCTTTCATTCAGTCAGTAGCTTCAAACATTTCTGGTATATGAAAAACATGTTTTTCAATGGCAAAAATCAATGAATATTGTAAATGCACAAACAGTAATATCTCCACATTGCAAGGTGCAATTCTGAAATTTTTTGCTTTTTCCTGTTAATCCTAGCATGATAAAGAAGATTCAAAGAGAGTGAGATGCCAGCTCCTTTCATTCAGTCAGTAGCTTCAAACATTTCTGGTATATGAAAAACATGTTTTTCAATGGCAAAAATCAATGAATATTGTAAATGCATAAACAGTAATATCTCCACATTGCAAGGTGCAATTCTGAAATTTTTTGCTTTTTCCTGCTAATCCTAGCATGATAAAGAAGATTCAAAGAGAGTGAGATGCCAGCTCCTTTCATTCAGTCAGTAGTTTCAAACATTTCTGGTATATGAAAAACATGTTTTTCAATGGCAAAAATCAATGAATATTGTAAATGCACAAACAGTAATATCTCCACATTGCACGGTGCAATTCTGAAATTTTTAGCTTTTTCCTGTTAATCCTAGCATGATAAAGAAGATTCAAAGAGAGTGAGATGCCAGCTCCTTTCATTCAGTCAGTAGCTTCAAACATTTCTGGTATATGAAAAACATGTTTTTCAATGGCAAAAATCAATGAATATTGTAAATGCACAAACAGTAATATCTCCACATTGCACGGTGCAATTCTGAAATTTTTAGCTTTTTCCTGTTAATCCTAGCATGATAAAGAAGATTCAAAGAGAGTGAGATGCCAGCTCCTTTCATTCAGTCAGTAGCTTCAAACATTTCTGGTATATGAAAAACATGTTTTTCAATGGCAAAAATCAATGAATATTGTAAATGCACAAACAGTAATATCTCCACATTGCAAGGTGCAATTCTGAAATTTTTTGCTTTTTCCTGCTAATCCTAGCATGATAAAGAAGATTCAAAGAGAGTGAGATGCCAGCTCCTTTCATTCAGTCAGTAGCTTCAAACATTTCTGGTATATGAAAAACATGTTTTTCAATGGCAAAAATCAATGAATATTGTAAATGCATAAACAGTAATATCTCCACATTGCAAGGTGCAATTCTGAAATTTTTTGCTTTTTCCTGCTAATCCTAGCATGATAAAGAAGATTCAAAGAGAGTGAGATGCCAGCTCCTTTCATTCAGTCAGTAGTTTCAAACATTTCTGGTATATGAAAAACATGTTTTTCAATGGCAAAAATCAATGAATATTGTAAATGCACAAACAGTAATATCTCCACATTGCACGGTGCAATTCTGAAATTTTTAGCTTTTTCCTGTTAATCCTAGCATGATAAAGAAGATTCAGAGTGAGATGCCAGCTCCTTTCATTCAGTCAGTAGCTTCAAACATTTCTGGTATATGAAAAACATGTTTTTCAATGGCAAAAATCAATGAATATTGTAAATGCACAAACAGTAATATCTCCACATTGCACGGTGCAATTCTGAAATTTTTAGCTTTTTCCTGTTAATCCTAGCATGATAAAGAAGATTCAAAGAGAGTGAGATGCCAGCTCCTTTCATTCAGTCAGTAGCTTCAAACATTTCTGGTATATGAAAAACATGTTTTTCAATGGCAAAAATCAATGAATATTGTAAATGCACAAACAGTAATATCTCCACATTGCAAGGTGCAATTCTGAAATTTTTTGCTTTTTCCTGTTAATCCTAGCATGATAAAGAAGATTCAAAGAGAGTGAGATGCCAGCTCCTTTCATTCAGTCAGTAGCTTCAAACATTTCTGGTATATGAAAAACATGTTTTTCAATGGCAAAAATCAATGAATATTGTAAATGCACAAACAGTAATATCTCCACATTGCAAGGTGCAATTCTGAAATTTTTTGCTTTTTCCTGCTAATCCTAGCATGATAAAGAAGATTCAAAGAGAGTGAGATGCCAGCTCCTTTCATTCAGTCAGTAGCTTCAAACATTTCTGGTATATGAAAAACATGTTTTTCAATGGCAAAAATCAATGAATATTGTAAATGCACAAACAGTAATATCTCCACATTGCACGGTGCAATTCTGAAATTTTTAGCTTTTTCCTGTTAATCCTAGCATGATAAAGAAGATTCAAAGAGAGTGAGATGCCAGCTCCTTTCATTCAGTCAGTAGCTTCAAACATTTCTGGTATATGAAAAACATGTTTTTCAATGGCAAAAATTAATGAATATTGTAAATGCACAAACAGTAATATCTCCACATTGCAAGGTGCAATTCTGAAATTTTTTGCTTTTTCCTGCTAATCCTAGCATGATAAAGAAGATTCAAAGAGAGTGAGATGCCAGCTCCTTTCATTCAGTCAGTAGCTTCAAACATTTCTGGTATATGAAAAACATGTTTTTCAATGGCAAAAATCAATGAATATTGTAAATGCACAAACAGTAATATCTCAACATTGCACGGTGCAATTCTGAAATTTTTAGCTTTTTCCTGTTAATCCTAGCATGATAAAGAAGATTCAAAGAGAGTGAGATGCCAGCTCCTTTCATTCAGTCAGTAGCTTCAAACATTTCTGGTATATGAAAAACATGTTTTTCAATGGCAAAAATCAATGAATATTGTAAATGCACAAACAGTAATATCTCCACATTGCAAGGTGCAATTCTGAAATTTTTTGCTTTTTCCTGTTAATCCTAGCATGATAAAGAAGATTCAAAGAGAGTGAGATGCCAGCTCCTTTCATTCAGTCAGTAGCTTCAAACATTTCTGGTATATGAAAAACATGTTTTTCAATGGCAAAAATCAATGAATATTGTAAATGCATAAACAGTAATATCTCCACATTGCAAGGTGCAATTCTGAAATTTTTTGCTTTTTCCTGCTAATCCTAGCATGATAAAGAAGATTCAAAGAGAGTGAGATGCCAGCTCCTTTCATTCAGTCAGTAGTTTCAAACATTTCTGGTATATGAAAAACATGTTTTTCAATGGCAAAAATCAATGAATATTGTAAATGCACAAACAGTAATATCTCCACATTGCACGGTGCAATTCTGAAATTTTTAGCTTTTTCCTGTTAATCCTAGCATGATAAAGATTCAAAGAGAGTGAGATGCCAGCTCCTTTCATTCAGTCAGTAGCTTCAAACATTTCTGGTATATGAAAAACATGTTTTTCAATGGCAAAAATCAATGAATATTGTAAATGCACAAACAGTAATATCTCCACATTGCAAGGTGCAATTCTGAAATTTTTTGCTTTTTCCTGCTAATCCTAGCATGATAAAGAAGATTCAAAGAGAGTGAGATGCCAGCTCCTTTCATTCAGTCAGTAGCTTCAAACATTTCTGGTATATGAAAAACATGTTTTTCAATGGCAAAAATCAATGAATATTGTAAATGCACAAACAGTAATATCTCCACATTGCACGGTGCAATTCTGAAATTTTTAGCTTTTTCCTGTTAATCCTAGCATGATAAAGAAGATTCAAAGAGAGTGAGATGCCAGCTCCTTTCATTCAGTCAGTAGCTTCAAACATTTCTGGTATATGAAAAACATGTTTTTCAATGGCAAAAATCAATGAATATTGTAAATGCACAAACAGTAATATCTCCACATTGCAAGGTGCAATTCTGAAATTTTTTGCTTTTTCCTGCTAATCCTAGCATGATAAAGAAGATTCAAAGAGAGTGAGATGCCAGCTCCTTTCATTCAGTCAGTAGCTTCAAACATTTCTGGTATATGAAAAACATGTTTTTCAATGGCAAAAATCAATGAATATTGTAAATGCACAAACAGTAATATCTCCACATTGCACGGTGCAATTCTGAAATTTTTAGCTTTTTCCTGTTAATCCTAGCATGATAAAGAAGATTCAAAGAGAGTGAGATGCCAGCTCCTTTCATTCAGTCAGTAGCTTCAAACATTTCTGGTATATGAAAAACATGTTTTTCAATGGCAAAAATCAATGAATATTGTAAATGCACAAACAGTAATATCTCCACATTGCAAGGTGCAATTCTGAAATTTTTTGCTTTTTCCTGCTAATCCTAGCATGATAAAGAAGATTCAAAGAGAGTGAGATGCCAGCTCCTTTCATTCAGTCAGTAGCTTCAAACATTTCTGGTATATGAAAAACATGTTTTTCAATGGCAAAAATCAATGAATATTGTAAATGCACAAACAGTAATATCTCCACATTGCAAGGTGCAATTCTGAAATTTTTTGCTTTTTCCTGTTAATCCTAGCATGATAAAGAAGATTCAAAGAGAGTGAGATGCCAGCTCCTTTCATTCAGTCAGTAGCTTCAAACATTTCTGGTATATGAAAAACATGTTTTTCAATGGCAAAAATCAATGAATATTGTAAATGCACAAACAGTAATATCTCCACATTGCAAGGTGCAATTCTGAAATTTTTTGCTTTTTCCTGCTAATCCTAGCATGATAAAGAAGATTCAAAGAGAGTGAGATGCCAGCTCCTTTCAGTCAGTAGCTTCAAACATTTCTGGTATATGAAAAACATGTTTTTCAATGGCAAAAATCAATGAATATTGTAAATGCACAAACAGTAATATCTCCACATTGCACGGTGCAATTCTGAAATTTTTAGCTTTTTCCTGTTAATCCTAGCATGATAAAGAAGATTCAAAGAGAGTGAGATGCCAGCTCCTTTCATTCAGTCAGTAGCTTCAAACATTTCTGGTATATGAAAAACATGTTTTTCAATGGAAAAATCAATGAATATTGTAAATGCACAAACAGTAATATCTCCACATTGCAAGGTGCAATTCTGAAATTTTTTGCTTTTTCCTGCTAATCCTAGCATGATAAAGAAGATTCAAAGAGAGTGAGATGCCAGCTCCTTTCATTCAGTCAGTAGCTTCAAACATTTCTGGTATATGAAAAACATGTTTTTCAATGGCAAAAATCAATGAATATTGTAAATGCACAAACAGTAATATCTCCACATTGCAAGGTGCAATTCTGAAATTTTTTGCTTTTTCCTGCTAATCCTAGCATGATAAAGAAGATTCAAAGAGAGTGAGATGCCAGCTCCTTTCATTCAGTCAGTAGCTTCAAACATTTCTGGTATATGAAAAACATGTTTTTCAATGGCAAAAATCAATGAATATTGTAAATGCACAAACAGTAATATCTCCACATTGCACGGTGCAATTCTGAAATTTTTAGCTTTTTCCTGTTAATCCTAGCATGATAAAGAAGATTCAAAGAGAGTGAGATGCCAGCTCCTTTCATTCAGTCAGTAGCTTCAAACATTTCTGGTATATGAAAAACGTTTTTCAATGGCAAAAATCAATGAATATTGTAAATGCACAAACAGTAATATCTCCACATTGCAAGGTGCAATTCTGAAATTTTTTGCTTTTTCCTGCTAATCCTAGCATGATAAAGAAGATTCAAAGAGAGTGAGATGCCAGCTCCTTTCATTCAGTCAGTAGCTTCAAACATTTCTGGTATATGAAAAACATGTTTTTCAATGGCAAAAATCAATGAATATTGTAAATGCACAAACAGTAATATCTCCACATTGCAAGGTGCAATTCTGAAATTTTTTGCTTTTTCCTGTTAATCCTAGCATGATAAAGAAGATTCAAAGAGAGTGAGATGCCAGCTCCTTTCATTCAGTCAGTAGCTTCAAACATTTCTGGTATATGAAAAACATGTTTTTCAATGGCAAAAATCAATGAATATTGTAAATGCACAAACAGTAATATCTCCACATTGCAAGGTGCAATTCTGAAATTTTTGCTTTTTCCTGCTAATCCTAGCATGATAAAGAAGATTCAAAGAGAGTGAGATGCCAGCTCCTTTCAGTCAGTAGCTTCAAACATTTCTGGTATATGAAAAACATGTTTTTCAATGGCAAAAATCAATGAATATTGTAAATGCACAAACAGTAATATCTCCACATTGCACGGTGCAATTCTGAAATTTTTAGCTTTTTCCTGTTAATCCTAGCATGATAAAGAAGATTCAAAGAGAGTGAGATGCCAGCTCCTTTCATTCAGTCAGTAGCTTCAAACATTTCTGGTATATGAAAAAACATGTTTTTCAATGGCAAAAATCAATGAATATTGTAAATGCACAAACAGTAATATCTCCACATTGCAAGGTGCAATTCTGAAATTTTTTGCTTTTTCCTGCTAATCCTAGCATGATAAAGAAGATTCAAAGAGAGTGAGATGCCAGCTCCTTTCATTCAGTCAGTAGCTTCAAACATTTCTGGTATATGAAAAACATGTTTTTCAATGGCAAAAATCAATGAATATTGTAAATGCACAAACAGTAATATCTCCACATTGCAAGGTGCAATTCTGAAATTTTTTGCTTTTTCCTGTTAATCCTAGCATGATAAAGAAGATTCAAAGAGAGTGAGATGCCAGCTCCTTTCATTCAGTCAGTAGCTTCAAACATTTCTGGTATATGAAAAACATGTTTTTCAATGGCAAAAATCAATGAATATTGTAAATGCACAAACAGTAATATCTCCACATTGCAAGGTGCAATTCTGAAATTTTTTGCTTTTTCCTGCTAATCCTAGCATGATAAAGAAGATTCAAAGAGAGTGAGATGCCAGCTCCTTTCATTCAGTCAGTAGCTTCAAACATTTCTGGTATATGAAAAACATGTTTTTCAATGGCAAAAATCAATGAATATTGTAAATGCACAAACAGTAATATCTCCACATTGTACGGTGCAATTCTGAAATTTTTAGCTTTTTCCTGTTAATCCTAGCATGATAAAGAAGATTCAAAGAGAGTGAGATGCCAGCTCCTTTCATTCAGTCAGTAGCTTCAAACATTTCTGGTATATGAAAAACATGTTTTTCAATGGCAAAAATCAATGAATATTGTAAATGCACAAACAGTAATATCTCCACATTGCAAGGTGCAATTCTGAAATTTTTTGCTTTTTCCTGCTAATCCTAGCATGATAAAGAAGATTCAAAGAGAGTGAGATGCCAGCTCCTTTCATTCAGTCAGTAGCTTCAAACATTTCTGGTATATGAAAAACATGTTTTTCAATGGCAAAAATCAATGAATATTGTAAATGCACAAACAGTAATATCTCCACATTGCACGGTGCAATTCTGAAATTTTTAGCTTTTTCCTGTTAATCCTAGCATGATAAAGAAGATTCAAAGAGAGTGAGATGCCAGCTCCTTTCATTCAGTCAGTAGCTTCAAACATTTCTGGTATATGAAAAACATGTTTTTCAATGGCAAAAATCAATGAATATTGTAAATGCACAAACAGTAATATCTCCACATTGCAAGGTGCAATTCTGAAATTTTTTGCTTTTTCCTGCTAATCCTAGCATGATAAAGAAGATTCAAAGAGAGTGAGATGCCAGCTCCTTTCATTCAGTCAGTAGCTTCAAACATTTCTGGTATATGAAAAACATGTTTTTCAATGGCAAAAATCAATGAATATTGTAAATGCACAAACAGTAATATCTCCACATTGCAAGGTGCAATTCTGAAATTTTTTGCTTTTTCCTGTTAATCCTAGCATGATAAAGAAGATTCAAAGAGAGTGAGATGCCAGCTCCTTTCATTCAGTCAGTAGCTTCAAACATTTCTGGTATATGAAAAACATGTTTTTCAATGGCAAAAATCAATGAATATTGTAAATGCACAAACAGTAATATCTCCACATTGCAAGGTGCAATTCTGAAATTTTTTGCTTTTTCCTGCTAATCCTAGCATGATAAAGAAGATTCAAAGAGAGTGAGATGCCAGCTCCTTTCAGTCAGTAGCTTCAAACATTTCTGGTATATGAAAAACATGTTTTTCAATGGCAAAAATCAATGAATATTGTAAATGCACAAACAGTAATATCTCCACATTGCACGGTGCAATTCTGAAATTTTTAGCTTTTTCCTGTTAATCCTAGCATGATAAAGAAGATTCAAAGAGAGTGAGATGCCAGCTCCTTTCATTCAGTCAGTAGCTTCAAACATTTCTGGTATATGAAAAACATGTTTTTCAATGGCAAAAATCAATGAATATTGTAAATGCACAAACAGTAATATCTCCACATTGCAAGGTGCAATTCTGAAATTTTTTGCTTTTTCCTGCTAATCCTAGCATGATAAAGAAGATTCAAAGAGAGTGAGATGCCAGCTCCTTTCATTCAGTCAGTAGCTTCAAACATTTCTGGTATATGAAAAACATGTTTTTCAATGGCAAAAATCAATGAATATTGTAAATGCACAAACAGTAATATCTCCACATTGCAAGGTGCAATTCTGAAATTTTTTGCTTTTTCCTGTTAATCCTAGCATGATAAAGAAGATTCAAAGAGAGTGAGATGCCAGCTCCTTTCATTCAGTCAGTAGCTTCAAACATTTCTGGTATATGAAAAACATGTTTTTCAATGGCAAAAATCAATGAATATTGTAAATGCACAAACAGTAATATCTCCACATTGCAAGGTGCAATTCTGAAATTTTTTGCTTTTTCCTGCTAATCCTAGCATGATAAAGAAGATTCAAAGAGAGTGAGATGCCAGCTCCTTTCATTCAGTCAGTAGCTTCAAACATTTCTGGTATATGAAAAACATGTTTTTCAATGGCAAAAATCAATGAATATTGTAAATGCACAAACAGTAATATCTCCACATTGTACGGTGCAATTCTGAAATTTTTAGCTTTTTCCTGTTAATCCTAGCATGATAAAGAAGATTCAAAGAGAGTGAGATGCCAGCTCCTTTCATTCAGTCAGTAGCTTCAAACATTTCTGGTATATGAAAAACATGTTTTTCAATGGCAAAAATTAATGAATATTGTAAATGCACAAACAGTAATATCTCCACATTGCAAGGTGCAATTCTGAAATTTTTTGCTTTTTCCTGCTAATCCTAGCATGATAAAGAAGATTCAAAGAGAGTGAGATGCCAGCTCCTTTCATTCAGTCAGTAGCTTCAAACATTTCTGGTATATGAAAAACATGTTTTTCAATGGCAAAAATCAATGAATATTGTAAATGCACAAACAGTAATATCTCCACATTGCACGGTGCAATTCTGAAATTTTTAGCTTTTTCCTGTTAATCCTAGCATGATAAAGAAGATTCAAAGAGAGTGAGATGCCAGCTCCTTTCATTCAGTCAGTAGCTTCAAACATTTCTGGTATATGAAAAACATGTTTTTCAATGGCAAAAATCAATGAATATTGTAAATGCACAAACAGTAATATCTCCACATTGCAAGGTGCAATTCTGAAATTTTTTGCTTTTTCCTGCTAATCCTAGCATGATAAAGAAGATTCAAAGAGAGTGAGATGCCAGCTCCTTTCATTCAGTCAGTAGCTTCAAACATTTCTGGTATATGAAAAACATGTTTTTCAATGGCAAAAATCAATGAATATTGTAAATGCACAAACAGTAATATCTCCACATTGCACGGTGCAATTCTGAAATTTTTAGCTTTTTCCTGTTAATCCTAGCATGATAAAGAAGATTCAAAGAGAGTGAGATGCCAGCTCCTTTCATTCAGTCAGTAGCTTCAAACATTTCTGGTATATGAAAAACATGTTTTTCAATGGCAAAAATCAATGAATATTGTAAATGCACAAACAGTAATATCTCCACATTGCAAGGTGCAATTCTGAAATTTTTTGCTTTTTCCTGCTAATCCTAGCATGATAAAGAAGATTCAAAGAGAGTGAGATGCCAGCTCCTTTCATTCAGTCAGTAGCTTCAAACATTTCTGGTATATGAAAAACATGTTTTTCAATGGCAAAAATCAATGAATATTGTAAATGCACAAACAGTAATATCTCCACATTGCAAGGTGCAATTCTGAAATTTTTGCTTTTTCCTGTTAATCCTAGCATGATAAAGAAGATTCAAAGAGAGTGAGATGCCAGCTCCTTTCATTCAGTCAGTAGCTTCAAACATTTCTGGTATATGAAAAACATGTTTTTCAATGGCAAAAATCAATGAATATTGTAAATGCACAAACAGTAATATCTCCACATTGCAAGGTGCAATTCTGAAATTTTTTGCTTTTTCCTGCTAATCCTAGCATGATAAAGAAGATTCAAAGAGAGTGAGATGCCAGCTCCTTTCAGTCAGTAGCTTCAAACATTTCTGGTATATGAAAAACATGTTTTTCAATGGCAAAAATCAATGAATATTGTAAATGCACAAACAGTAATATCTCCACATTGCACGGTGCAATTCTGAAATTTTTAGCTTTTTCCTGTTAATCCTAGCATGATAAAGAAGATTCAAAGAGAGTGAGATGCCAGCTCCTTTCATTCAGTCAGTAGCTTCAAACATTTCTGGTATATGAAAAACATGTTTTTCAATGGCAAAAATCAATGAATATTGTAAATGCACAAACAGTAATATCTCCACATTGCAAGGTGCAATTCTGAAATTTTTTGCTTTTTCCTGCTAATCCTAGCATGATAAAGAAGATTCAAAGAGAGTGAGATGCCAGCTCCTTTCATTCAGTCAGTAGCTTCAAACATTTCTGGTATATGAAAAACATGTTTTTCAATGGCAAAAATCAATGAATATTGTAAATGCACAAACAGTAATATCTCCACATTGCAAGGTGCAATTCTGAAATTTTTTGCTTTTTCCTGTTAATCCTAGCATGATAAAGAAGATTCAAAGAGAGTGAGATGCCAGCTCCTTTCATTCAGTCAGTAGCTTCAAACATTTCTGGTATATGAAAAACATGTTTTTCAATGGCAAAAATCAATGAATATTGTAAATGCACAAACAGTAATATCTCCACATTGCAAGGTGCAATTCTGAAATTTTTTGCTTTT